>NC_090729.1:73989080-74139080 GCF_036898095.1 Palaemon carinicauda
CGCGTGTCGAAAAATTCAGATACAACCGGTACGACGAAAATTGCTACTTCGTGTGTCGAAATAAAATTCGGGTGTAGAGTAAAAATTTTGCTCGAATTTTACTTCGGATGTTGGAAAATTCGGATGTAGATACGTTCGTGTGTAGAGGTTCCACTGTATATACATATATATATATATATATATATATATAAAACTACCCATTTTGTGTGTGTATGTGTGTCATTCCTTTTTCTGTTACTTCCTTTATTTTATTTTCTATTATTATTATTATTATTACTATCCAAGCTACAACCCCAATTGGAAAAGCAAGATGCTATAAGCCCAGGGGCTCCAATAGGGAAAAATAGCCCAGTGAGGAAAGGAAATAAAGAAATAAATAACTGAAGAGAACAAATTAACAATAAATCATTCTAAAAAAAGTAATGTCAAAAGAGATATATCATATATAAACTATTAACAACGTCAAAAACAAATATTTCATATATAAACTATAAAAAGACTCATGTCCGTCTGGTCAACAAAAAAGCATTTGCTCCAACTTTGAACTTTTGAAGTTCTACTGATTCAACAACCCGATAAGGAAGATCATTCCACAACTTGGTAACAGCTGGAATAAAACTTCTAGAGTACTGCGTAGTATTGAGTCTTATGATGGAGAAGGCCTGGCTACTAGAATTAACTGCCTGCCTAGTATTACGAACATGATAGAATTGTCCAGGGAGATCTGAATGTAAAGGATGGTCAGAGTTATGAAAAATCTTATGCAACATGCATAATGAACTAATTGATCGACGGTGACAGAGATTAATATCTAGATCAGGACTAAGAAATTTAATAGACCGTAAGTTTCTGTCCAACAAATTAAGATGAGAATCAGCAGCTGAAGACCAGACAGGAGAACAATACTCAAAACAAGGTAGAATAAAAGAATTAAAACACTTCTTCAGAATAGATTGATCACCGAATATCTTAAAAAGACTTTCTCAATAAGCCAATTTTTTGTGCAATTGAAGAAGACACAGACCTTATATGTTTCTCAAAAGTAAATTTGCTGTCAAGAATCACGCCTAAAATTTTGAGAGTCATACAAATTTAAAGAAACATTATCAATACTGAGATCTGGATGTTGAGGAGCCACCGTCCTTGACCTACTTACAATCATACTTTGAGTTTTGTTAGGATTCAACTTCATACCCCATAATTTGCACCATGCACTAATTTTAGCTAAATCTCTATTAAGGGATTCACCAACCCCAGATCTACATTCAGGGGATGGAATTGATGCAAAGAGAGTAGCATCATCTGCATATGCAACAAGCTTATTTTCTAGGCCAAACCAAATGTCATGTGTATATAGTATGAAAAGTAATGGGCCAAGAACACTACCCTGTGGAACACCGGATATCACATTCCTATACACACTATGGTGCCCATCAACAACAACTCTTTGAGATCTACTACTTAAAAAATCAATAATAATGCTAAGAAACGACCCACCCACTCCCAACTGTTTCAGTTTGAAAACAAGGGCCTCATGATTAACACGGTCAAAGGCAGCACTAAAATCAAGGCCAATCATACGAACTTCCCAACCACAATCAAGGGATTTCTGTACTGCATTGGAGATTGTAAGAAGGGCATCACATGCTCCAAGGCCTTTCCGAAAACCAAATTGCAAACTAGGGAATAGACGATTACCTTCAGCAAACCTATTAAGACGTTTTGCCAGAAGACGTTCAAAAACTTTAGATAATATGGGAGTTATGGAAATTGGGCGGTAATCAGTGGGACTTGAGCTACCAGAAACACATTTACATAGACGAGTAACATTACCAATTCTCCAACAAGTGCTAAAAGCTCCTCTTCTTGGTAACTTGCGTAAAATGACAGATAACTTTGGAGCTAAGAAATCTGCTGTCTTTATAAAAAACAAAGGAAAAATACCATTAGGGTCTACACCTCCATAAGCATCAAGATCAATCAACAGAGCTTTAATCTCACGAGATCGAAAAGCTAAACTAGTTAGTTTAGCCTCAGGAAAACAGGAATGAGGAAGTTCAAGTTTTTCATTACTCTGTTTACTGTCAAAAACATCAGCCAAAAGGGTTGCCTTTTCCTTTGGACAGTGAGTGACTGAGCCATCTGGTTTAAGTAAAGGAGGAACTGTTGCATCTACACCGAAGACTGCAGATTTATGGGTAGACCACCATTTATGTTCCTGAGTTGTACCAGAGAGGGTTTCTTTTATGATTAAATTGTACTCCTTTTCAGTTGAGGCATAAACTCTCTGAGCAAAAGCTCGAAGCTGAGTATAGTTGTTCCAGGTCAAATCTGATCTGTTACCCTTCCAAAGGTGATAGGCCTCCTGCTTCTCCAAATAAGCACGTCTACAATCATCATTGAACCACGGTTTGTCCTTCATTCGGTACCTTAGCACATGAGAAGGGATACGCCTATCAATTATGTTGACTAGATTCTCATTCAAAGGGACAACAGGATCTACACTATTATATAATTGTGACCAATTCAAGCACAAAAGATCATGCAAAATCCCATTCCAGTCTGCTTGGGATTTCATATAAATTTTACAAGAATATGATATATCAGGGACAGGCTGCTCAGTCTTCACTAATAATGAAATCAAGGCATGATCAGAAGTCCCGACTGGAGAACCAACCTTACTAGTTATAACGCCAGGGGAGTCAGTGTATACGAGGTCCAAGCAATTACCAGACCTGTGAGTAGCTTCATTTATGATTTGCTCACAGCCTGATTCTGAGGCAAAGTCTAAAGCTCTTAAGCCATGGCGATCGGTAGGAGAGATAGAACTCAACCACTCCCTATGGTGAGCATTAAAATCACCAACAAAGACAAATGAAGCCTTTCTATCATCTTCTTGTATCTTAGCCATAATGGTAAGAAGACAATCAAAGATAGAATCATCCATGTCTGGATTCCGGTAGATTGAACACAAATAAAAGTTGTTATGCCTGCCACAAACTTTTATTACCTGAATCTCATGACATCCACGTTGATAGCAGGACTTATGAGAAGCAGGGTACTCGGTCCTAATATACACCGCCATTCCCCTGGCCCTAGGAATGGAATCACGTTTCAGCATTATTGGCTTCTTAAAACCAGTTATAAGGAGCTCAGATGAGTGCCTCATATTAGAAACCAAAGTTTCTGAGCACAAAAGAATATCATACTGTCTGGACGCAACTGTAAGGTCTCGGATATTTGCATGAAGACCACGAATATTGCAATACAGAAGACGACATTGACGAAATCTAGGACGTACTGGTCCCGGATTTTGCTCAATGTCTCCAGACAGCATAAGAATTAATAGAAATAAAAAAGAGACATCATACTTAAAAACTAGATTAACAAGAATTAAAACAAAAACAATATGTACAGAATAATAATAAAAGTGATTGATGATATCCATAGACTATAGTAAAAAGCCAGAAAAACTGGTCAACATGGAGGAGCCGATACACCATGCAAGGCTAAATACCCTCCAGGATAGCCACTTCAACTGAAGGGAGGACAGTAAGGATGGTTTTGAGAAGAAAAAATCAGAAAAAGGAAAAGACAACCTCTTGATAAACCACCAGGCATCCATGGCCCTTCTATTAAGCCTGCCCAACACACCATTTCAAAAAAACAAGAGGAAGAAAAAAAAAATAAGATAGAATAGTGTGCCCGAGTGTACCCTCAAGCAAGAGAACTCTAACCCAAGACAGTGGAAGACCATGGTACAGAGGCTATGGCACTACCCAAGACTAGAGGACAATGGTTTAATTTTGGAGTGTCCTTCTCCTAGAAGAGCTGCTTACCATAGCTAAAGAGTCTCTTCTACCCTTACCAAGAGGAAAGTACACTGAACAAATTGCAGTGCAGTAAATTAACCCCTTGGTGAAGAAGTGTTAAGTATCTCATTGTTGTCAGATGTATGAGGAAAGACAAGAATATGTAAAGAATAGGCCAGACTAGTCCGTGTAAGTGTAGGCAAAGAAAAAATAAGCCGTGACTTGAGAGAGGGGTCCAATGCAATACTGTCTGGCCAGTCAAAGGATCCAATACCTCTCTAGTGGTAGTATCTCAACGGGCGGCTGGTGCCCTGGCCAACCTACTACCTACAATATTTTATATTATAATATATTCTCTTATACAGACATAAGGAAGAGTTCTTTTCCACATTTTATTCCTTTCTCGCATAAGTGTGAATATATGTATGTATAGACATGGATAGACAGGTACAAAAAGATGAGCTACCGTATGCAGATGGACAGATATATATGAATAACTGAAGAAGACCTAAATAATTTACTTGTATGTAAATACTTTTATCTATGCAAAATGTTATTTTCATTAGTAAAATAAATTTTTGAATATACTTACCCGATGATCATATAGCTGTCAGCTCTGCTGCCCGACAGAAAAACCTACGGGCGGAATACGCCAGCGATCGCTATACAGGTGGGGGTGTACATCAACAGCACCATCTGTCAAGTAGGTACTCAAGTACTCGATGTCAACACAGAACCAATTTTCTCCTCGGTCCACTGGGTCTCTATTGGGGAGGACGGGTGGGTCCTTTAATTTATGATCATCGGGTAAGTATATTCAAAAATTTATTTTACTAATGAAAATAACATTTTTCAATATTAAACTTACCCGATGATCATATAGCTGATTCACACCCAGGGGGGTGGGTAGAGACCAGCATTACATGTTGACATTATTATGAGCTAATTATTCCGTATTTCATTTTAGCAGTTATTCAAAAATAACAAACATAAAATAAATAAGTACCTGGTAAGGAAGTCGACTTGAACAATTACTCTGCCTTTTTAAGTACGTCTTCCTTACTGAGCCTCGCGATCCTCATAGGATGCTGAGCGACTCCTAGGAGCTGAAGTATGAAGGGTTGCAACCCATACTAAAGGTCCTCATCAAAACCTCTAATCTAGGCGCTTCTCAAGAAATGACTTTGACCACCCGCCAAATCAAGTAGGATGCGAAAGGCTTCTTAGCCTTCCGGACAACCCAAAAACAATAATAAAACATTTCAAGAGAAAGATTAAAAAAGGTTATGGAATTAGGGAATTGTAGTGGTCGAGCCCTCACCACTACTGCACTCATTGCTACGAATGGTCCCAGAGTGTAGCAGTTCTCGTAAAGAGACTGGACATTCTTAAGATAAAAGACGCGAACACTGATTTGCTTTTCCAATAGGTTGCGTCGAATATACTTTGCAGAGATCTATTTTGTTTAAAGGCCACGGAAGTTGCGACAGCTCTAACTTCGTGTGTCCTTACCTTCAGCAAAGCTTGGTCTTCCTCATTCAGATGGGAATGAGCTTCTCGTATTAACAGTCTGATAAAATAGGATAAAGCATTCTCTGACATAGGCAAAGATGGATTCTTAACTGAACACCATAAAGCTTCAGACGGGCCTCGTAAAGGTTTTTAAATAGAACTTAAGAGCTCTTACAGGACATAATACTCTTTCTAGTTCATTTCCAACCATACGATAAGTTTGGAATATCGAACGATATTGGTCAAGGACGAGAAGGCAGCTCGTGTTTGGCTAGAAAACCAAGTTGTAGAACATGTAGCCGTTTCGGATGAGAATCCGATGTTCTTGCTGAAGGCATGAATCTCACTGACTCTTTTAGCTGTGGATAAGCATATCAGGAAAAGAGTCTTAAAGGTGAGATCTTTCAGGGAGGCTGATTGAAGCGGTTCGAACCTGTCTGACATAAGGAATCTTAGTACCACGTCTAAATTCCAACCAGGTGTAACCAAACGACCCTCCTTCGTGGTCTCAAAAGACTTAAGGAGGTCCTGCAGATCTTTATTGTTAGAAAGATCTAAGCCTCTGTGACGGAAGACTGATGCCAACATGCTTCTGTAACCCTTGATAGTGGGAGCTGAAAGAGATCGTTCTTTCCTCAGATATAAGAGAAAGTCAGCTATTTGAGTTACAGAGGTACTGGTCGAGGATACGGATACTGACTTGCACCAGTTTCGGAAGATTTCCCACTTCGATTGGTAGATTCTAAGGGTGGATGTTCTCCTTGCTCTAGCAAACGCTCTGGTTGCCTCCTTCGAAAAGCCTCTAGCTCTCGAGAGTCTTTTGATAGTCTGAAGGCAGTCAGACGAAGAGCGTGGAGGCCTTGGTGTACCTTCTTTACGCGTGGCTGACGTAGCAGGTCCACCCTTAGGGGAAGTGTTCTGGGAACGTCTACTAGCCATCGAAGTACCTCGGTGAGTCATTCTCTCGCGGGCCAACCTTGTCCCTTCGTGAGAGGCGAACTTCTGCAGTACCTTGTTGACAATCTTGAACGGAGGGAATGCATATAGATCTAGAAGTGACCAATTTAGTAGAAAGGCATCTATATGAACTACTGCTGGGTCCGGGATAGGTGAGCAAACTATTGGGAGCCTCTTGGTCATCGAGGTTGCGAAGAGATTTATGGTTGGCTGGCCCTAGGTGGCCCAAAGTCTCTTGCATACATCCTTGTGGAGGGTCCATTCTGTTGGAATTATTTGTCCCTTCCGACTGAGACAATCTGCTATGACATTCAAGTTGCCTTGGATGAACCTCGTTACTAGTGAAAAGTCTAGACCTTTTGACCAGGTGAGGAGGTCCCTTGCGATCTCGTACCATGTCAGAGAGTAGGTCCCTCCTTGCTTGGAGATGTACGTCAAAGCCGTGTGTTGTCCGAGTTCACCTCCACCACTTTGCCTTGAAGGAGAGACCTGAAGCTTTTCCAGGTCAGACGTACTGCCAGTAGCTTCTTGCAGTTGAAATGCATTGTCCTTTGACTCGAGTTCCATAATCCCGAGCATTCCCTACCGTCTAATGTCGCACCCCAGCCTACGTCCGATGCGTCCAAGAAGAGAACGTGGTTGGGAGTCTGAACAGTCAGGGGAAGACCCTTTCTAAGGTTGATATAGTCCTTTCACCAAGTCAGACCAGACTTTATCTTTCCGGAAACCGGGATCGAGACCGCTTCTAGCGTCTTGTCCTTTTTCCAGTGAAAAGCTAGATGGTATAGAAGAGGACGGAGGTGTAGTCTTCCTAGTGACACAAATTGAACCACGGATGACAGTGTTCTTACCAGACTCATCCACAGCCTGACAGGGCAGCGTTCCTTCTTCAGCATCTTCTGGATGGATAGCAGGGCTGGGGGTTGATCGTCTTGTTCAGCAACGTCCTCATCAGAGGGTTCCTCATCCGAAACTGATGAGGAAACGGCAACGGAGTGGGCAACGTCTGACTCGCTGAATCCGGTCGCACTGGTGGATGCGTGACGGAGCCGGACGCAATATCATGGTACTGCTGCACAGTCTGTGAACTGTCAACAACCATGGGGACGCGAGGAAGTACAGCGTCAGCCCGAAACTGTCTAGACTGTCTGGGTTGTGCAGTCAACACCCTACCGGGTTGCTGAGGTTGACGCACTGCGTCACAACAAGTCACCTCTGCTGGTTGTTGAACGTCTTCCTAGTGACACACTGAACGTCAACAACCACCTCCGAGCGTCGCTTAACGTCAACGTGCGACTGGCAACCCACACTGGGTCGCATCGGTGGAGGAACCACCTCAACTGGCGGACGCGAGTAGGATACCTCAGCGTCAACAGGGCGCACAACCAACCGGTAGGAAGGTTGTTGGCCAGAAGGTTCTTCTCCGTATTAAGTCCTCTATCAAGGACACAAGCTTGGACTGCATGTCTTGCAGCAAAGCCCATTTAGGGTCTACGGGAGCAGGTGTGGCAACAGACGGGGTTAGCGACTGAAGCGGAACCATTTACCATCCCTGGAAGCCTTGTTATGTGTGACATAATAGTACAGCAAAACTTCAAAGGCTCGACAAAAGTTGAGAAGTTGACCTGTAAACAACTGGAGCGTCTCCTGGCTATGCGCCTGGCCGAGTCTACCAGAATTGAGAAGTCTACCTGGGCAGAGGCATGAACTCCCAAGCTGAGAACTTCTCTCGTGTCCTATCAGACTCTCGCTCTATAAGCCAGATAAAAAGAAGGGAAATCAAAAGGCTGTATCCCTAAAACTCCTCCTGGTGCAAAAACCAGTCGCCTAGCCGACGTAACGCTCTCTAGGAGAGCGAGAGAGCACTAGCTTAACAACAACGGCTTCGAAGTAGCTAGGCCTAGTGTAAGTTCTGATGTGAGGCGAACGAGGAGCAGCAGTTACAAGATCCGGACGAAGATCCTTAAAAAATCATCATGATTTAATTAAAGTCCATAGGAGGCTAAGCAGCTCAAGGCTCCTCTCCAAATGACAGAGTCCTCAAAGGAATATCAGTAGGAGGGAGGTTATCTCAGTGAGGGTCTCACTGGTGCATTAGCAGCAGACCAGAAGGCAACGTTATGTAACTGCTTGACAGTCTGTGAACTGTCAAAAACTGAACTGTCAACCACAACAGGTGCGTGAGGACATACAGCACTGGTGCATTAGCTGCAGACCAGAAGGCAACGTTATGTAACTGCTTGACAGTCTGTGAACTGTCAAAAAACTGAACTGTCAACCACAACAGGTGCGTGAGGACATACAGCACTGGTGCATTAGTAGCAGACCAGAAGGCAACGTCATGTAACTGCTTGACAGTCTGTGAGCTGGCAACAACCAAAGCTGTGTGGGGAAGCCTCAACTCCTGACTGACTAGTCTGCTGCGGGCGAGTGGCGGTAACCACAGTGGGTTGCGGAGGCTGACACACCGTGTCAAAACACGGCAGCTTAACTCCACCCTCCTGTTGTTGTGGTAGCACACGCACGTCAACGGAGGGTTCCGTGCGTCTGTGAACGTCAGCATGCGTCTGGCAGGGTCGACTGCGCATGGGTGGAGGAGCTCTCACAGCTGGAGTGTGGGAGCAGGCAGCCACAGCGTCTGCTGGACGCACAACCGTGGTAGGTTGTAGGCTAACGGGTGCAGCGTCAACCTTCTCCGCACGATACTCCTGCAAAAAAGATGCTAACTGTGTCTGCATAGACTGTAGCAAAGACCACTTAGGGTCTACAGCAGCAGGTGCGGCAACAGACGGTGTTACTGCCTGTTGCGGTACCGCTTTACCTCTCTTAGGAGGTGTGCAGTCATCGGAAGACTGCAGCGAGTCCGAACTGACCCAGTGGCTACACCTGGGCCGTTGGACTTGCGCGGAAGGGACCGACTTGCACTTAATAAGCTGCGAGACCTTGGTCCAAGGTTTATTACGAGAAACCTCTTCCGCAGACAAGAAGTAAATGGGCTCTCTCGTCTTTGTGTGGGTGGGGCGATCTTGGGTAGATAAGCCCGAAACCACGGAGGGAAAAACGTCTGTTCGTTGATCAAGGCCTGACGAACCCATAAGTCGTTCGACATTACTTCTCCCCTGGGCTTGGGAGCTTGCAAGAGGTCCCGGACTAGGTGAACGACAGGCACGAACAGACGAACCCTCGGACGCAACACTGTAACACTTTGCGCATATCACTTTATCACTTTGATTTTCTGTTTTGCACTTATTTCACTGAAATCGAAACTTTTACTGATTTCTACCTGAAACACGCAATCCTACCCTTCATTAAAAGGTAGTAATTGCGAAAACAGTCGTATAATGCAACAGAAAACATATATAAAGATAAAGAATTCAGTGGCTGGGAAAGAGACTAAACACTAGTTCAAATAAACTACGTTTACAATCTCTCACCGCACATAGCCTGGGAACAAGAATAAAACCCTAGAAACGTTTTACCTTCTTCCCCTACAGCGACTAGGGAGGAGAGTAAAACGAGAACAACGTTACCCGCTTGAACGAAACGTTTTTTCTCCTCTCTCTCCCTCCGTCTCTATCTCTCTCTTTCTCTCTAGATTTCGCACCTGAGAGAAGAGCCCAATTATATATCGGCAAAACATGTTATTTGCTAAAGGAAAAAACTAAAAGGTTTTCCAAATAAAAAGTTCCTTTAATTTAGAATTTGAACCATTTAAGCTAAGAAAGAATGAACGAAACGCCAGAATCGGTTTACTCTTACTGAAAAGTGAAACCGTGATACAATCTCTCTCTATCGTAACGATAGAGCGCATGTTGAACGTCCTGAACGCCAACAACTGCGTAGACTAAAAAACTAAACGTTAGTTCATCTTTGAAAACAGTACGAGACTATCAAAGAAATTCTTTCATAAAACATTAAATTTAAAAAGTTTTAAATTCTTTAAAGGTTAAATACGATATAACGGGCTCAACGTTGATTAACTTCGGTTCCAAGTTAGGACCGCCTACTATCAGGAAAGGTCGCATATAAACAAAACATAAAAATGTATTTTTATATGTTTATAATAAAAGGAAAGTTAATCGAAGAGGCCTAATAAAGGCGGAGAGATATAAAATATATAGATCTATAACGTGTTAAGCAAAATTACTAAAAACCTAAACACACTTCCGTCTAAGGGAAGGATCGGCCATTTAAAAGTGAAAGAGAGTCCATACTCTCTTTGTCACCATAATTAAATCTATCCAAAACGAGTTCAAGTTTTGAAATGAAGATAAAACCCCTGCATAGCGAAAGCTCAAAACTGGAATAGTGTACTTCACCAAATAGTTGTGAAAACAAATCCAGTTAGTAACAGCGTATTTAGTAGGTCTTGCCAGTGGCACGACAGAGAGAAAATTGGTTCTGTGTTGACATCGAGTACTTGAGTACCCACTTGACAGATGGCACTGTTGATGTACACCCCCACCTGTATAGCGATCGCTGGCGTATTCCGCCCGTAGGTTTTTCTGTCGGGCAGCAGAGCTGACAGCTATATGATCATCGGGTAAGTTTAATATTGAAAAATATAAATTTATATTGCCAAAAATACAGCCTGTATATATGTTTCCTAATGTGTGTCTGTAACATGTAAGTACATCTTACATGTATTATATTCAAGTGTATGTTTATATATATTCCTATATACACACGTGTGTACTACAAATTTTATGTGCACATATGAAAACATACAAAGGTGTTATATATATATATATATATATATGTGTGTGCATGTACATACATGTGCGTAGTAATGCTTGCAATCATTCAGGGCGATGTGTGCCTTTTAGAGTCACACTGAGTATGAGCCACGTCTGGTACATGTTGCATACGGTAATTCCCTAGATCAGTCTGAGCGATATGCACCATAACTGAACATCCAAAGTGTGACCATATTCGGCACACAACGCCACCAGAACTATCTCTAATCACTCTGGGCGACTTGAGCCATATATGACCACATCTATTATGTCCATATTAGGTACACAACGCCTGTAATGAAGACTTTTGTTATGTCAGGCGAAGTGTAACACATAAAGTCACGCTTTTTACACTGGCTGAGCACTCGGCTTACCTTACGGATACACCATAACAATTCTCACGTCAATAGCTAGCTGGTTACTGATTTTAGTTGGGGTTAAAGAGAACGCCCATTGGGCCGTTTCACAGCATTGCCAATCGCAGTCAACGTGTTAAATGACTTCGTTTGTTTACTTAGCGTACTTTATGACGCCGTCGTTTCAGGCGGCGTCATAAAGAAAAACATTTCATTTGGAAGTCCTAAGAAAAATTAAGTAAAACATTGGTAACAACAAAATCAACATACTGTACTGAATAATCAATATAATCGATGCAAAAACTAACCTATACACAGATGTGTAAATGCGTTTGTTTCTTCATTGTGATCAGAGATAAACGTAAACAAAACATTGGTTGCCATTAAATGCTTTTTGGCGTGTTTAGGAAACGCATGATATAAAGTCGCCTTTAATATTTGTGCCTGTTTTAGTTTAGGGTACTGTAGTACATGCATTAAGTGTTCTGTACATTAAAGGTAAAGGGTAGTTTGTTAACAGTACTACGTACAAGGGAAGGTTTTAAAAGTCTGAATATACATGTTAAATAAATAGGTAAATATGGTGTCACTACTTCGCGGATTTTCACCTATCGCGGTCGGGTCTGGAACCTATCTACCGCGATAAACGAGGGTTCACTGTACTATCACTTCGTTGTCCAGGGCCAATCTGATGTGGATTGCTCTGCAAGGTGATAGTTTCTTCAACGTCAAGAAACTGCCATAGCTTCCAAGATATTGATGTGAAAGGTTTTATACTAGTGCAACCAATTCCCCTGCACTTTTCTCTCGTGAGAATGGCCTCCCCATCCTTCTAAGAAAGCGTCCGTGTGTATCACCACTGATGGTTGTGCTGGCTGCAAGGGGGTTTGTCTGTGCCAGGCTCTTGGCTGTTGACCACGGCCTTAATAGCATGCGCAATCAGGTCGGGGTCAACCTTAGTTGATCTCTTTGAGTGTTTGATGCGTATCTTCTCCAGACTCCTGACGCATCCTTTAGACGTGCTTTTAGCACCGGGTCTGTCACTGCTGCAAACTGGAGAGAGCCCAATACTCTTTCCTGTTGGCATCTTGAAATCCTCTTGTGATGGATTAGTCTCTTGACAGCTCCCGCTATCTCTCTCCTCTTCTTGGATGGAATGGAGAGGTGGTGTGACTTCAAGTTCCATCGGATTCCTAACCATTGGAACTTCTGAGCTGGAGAAAGGTGAGACTTCTTGCAATTGATCTTGAAGCCCAGGTGTTCCAGGAACTGGATCACTTTTTTGGCTGCTTGCAGACAAGTAGTCTTGGATGCTGCCCACACCAGCCAATCGTCTAGATATGCTACCACTTGAACTCCTTCGGAGCGTAGCTGTTGGACGATTGTGTCTGCTAGTTTTGTGAATATCCTTGGGGCTGTGTTCAGTCCAAAGGGCATTGCTCTGAAGACTAATTTCTTTTTCTGTAGCTTGAATCCTAGGTAGGAGGAGAAGGGGCTGCTGACTGGCAGATGCCAGTAGACATCTTCCAGGTCTACCTTATGTGTTGCAAAGTAAACATTCGGAACTTGTGGTTCTCGATGAACTTGTTGAGTGGAGACAAGTCTAGAATGACTCTGAGTTTGTCTGAGTCTTTCTTGGGAACACAAAACAGCCTTCCCTGGAATTTGATGGACTTCGCTTTACTTATTACCTTCTTATTCAAGAGTTCTGAGGTATATTCTTCTAACAAGGGGGTGGAGTGTTGGAAGAATTCTGGAAAACGGGGTGGAGTCTTATTCCATCTCCACCTGAGTCCACTCGTGATTAGGCTGTGGGCCCAGTGATCGAAGGTCCAGCAATCCCGAAAGTGGTATAATTTGCCCTCTACCTGGAACCCCTCAGTGCTTGGGGGGTCCTGAGGACTTGTGTCCATGACTGCGTCCTCCTCTGTCCCGTGAGGGGTTCCCCGAGGAACCTCTTCTTTGGCCTTTTCCTTTATAAGGATGAAAGGTGGTCGACTGCCTCTCAAAGCCAGGATTAAATGCTGGCGACTGGGCTACCAGCAGTTGAGGGACCACCTGGAAGGTGGTTTGAGGCTGTGCTACCAGTTGAGGTACCGTGGCCGTGGTCACAGCCGGAAGTTGCGCAGGTTTACATTGTCTCCTTACTTTTTTGTTCTAGGTTGGGGACCTCTGTCTGAGGAAGATTTCCTCTTTGATGTCATGCCCCACTTTTGGAGAAGGTTCCTATTCTCCGTGGCTGCTTTGACTATGACTTCTTGGATCGCTTCCTGTGGGAAAAGGTCCTTGCCCCAGATGCACGATGAAATCAGTTTCCTGGGTTCATGTTTCTCTGGTGCCGAGGCAAACACATGCTCTCTACAGGTCCTTCTTGACTTGATGAAAGCATATAAGTCCTTCACAAGGGTACCCATGTGAGACTTAGCCAGGAAAATATACATTTCTAGGGCATTATGTTGGCCTGCGCACATTTCCAGGCAGTTCTGATGAGAAAGCGAGGCCGCTAGTCTCTCTTTCGTCTCCTGTTCTCTCCTCAGAAGATGGTCTGGCAACTTTGGGAGGTTCTCATTGAACTGCTGGCCTGCTATCTCTGGATCCAATTTCGAGACAGAGAAGGTTAGATGGACGTCTTTCCACTTCTCCTCGCAGGTAAGCGTTGCTAGAGAGAATGGTTTGCATTCCTCTAGAGATGGGCAGGGTTTGCCCTCTTCGATTGCCTTAATGACAAAGTCTAGAGTTTCCTCCGAAAAGGGGAAAGAGATGGAGGAAGGAGCAACAAAGGTGGGATGCCTCTTGCTCAGTGCTGAGACTTTGGAGTTGTTGTATCCGGCTCCTTTCAAGGACTTTACAAGGATGGCTTGTGCCTTGTCATGTTCGAAGACAATGACTTCCTTTAGTACTGTTTCCTCACGGGATGCAAGTTCGTCCCGTAGTCTCATGTAACAGTCTGGATAGGCTGAAAAGCTGAGCCAGAGCACAAGATCTTCAAACAGTTGGCCCCCAACTTCTGTGAGACAAATAGCTTCCCATTCATCATGGGCATGTGCTCCATATACCTCCAGGGGTTGGTTTTGGAGCAGTGAGGGAGATCTGATACTCTAAGGGGCTTAATAGAGCCCCTGGAAGTTCCAGGGCAATCCCTTTCCTGTATCTGTCTCTTGTTCTGTTGGATGGATTACTTCATCGCTTCCTGTTCCTTCCGGAACGATTCCAACATCTGCTGGATTGACGTGAGGATTGCTTCGCTCTTGTCGACCTGTGTAGTTGGTTGAAGAGTTGGGGTTGAAGAGGTTGACGGCATAGGTTGGTATGCCGTCACGGTGAACTGAGGGTCCTCAGTTACCGTCAAAACGGATCCTTCTTCCTCCGTGCAAAGTAGATCCACATCTTCTTCACGGCCTTCTTGCAGTAGGTCCTGCTCTGTGTCGGTGGACACTTCTGACATCCGTTCTTGGTGGATATCCATGCCTTCTAGTGCCTTAGGGATGTCCACGTCGATCTTCAGCTGTATGAGAGGAGGCTGGACCTGTTCCTGGGGCACTACTACATTTGCTAGCCCCTTGGAGAACAGAAGGCACCTCAGAGATTCATTAGGAAGGTAAGGTCCAGGAGAGTTCTTTTGGAACCCTCTTACCCACTTACGAAGGGTTTCCCTTGCTGTGTCCCTAGTCTCCACAGTGACTGGGATGGCTTCTCCGAAGCCGTTGGTCAGCAGGGTTGAGCGGGTAGAGCAACCCTTCGGGTCCCAATACTTCAGGGATCCGGACACGATACAGCAAGGGGCATGAGTCCTGCACATTGTATGCCCACAAAAGTTCCTACTCTTGTGGTTGCAGAACATAGCTGCGCACTTCACCATTGGCTCCTCCTGTAAAGGAAATGGCTTCAATGAGTATACGGTTTTTATATCATTGATATAAATGAATACATTTTATTAGCTACAGTAATCACTATTGTAAATGGTACCTTAGGATAGTAAGCTGGAAAGGAAATAGGAAAGACCCATATCTGTGTTTCTTCTCCCAGGCAATTACTGAGACCTCCGTCAGTAATAATATTCTAGATTCCCTGTTAGGGAGAATACAGGGTGGAAGAAACTCTAGTACTTAAGAGTTAGGGTTAGTAAGTGTTTATACTAACTTATCCACCTGTAGTATATTAATAGTGATCGGTGATTTATTAGGGTCCCGATGATCAAAGAAATCATCTGGGTGTTGAGGGATTACTCAACCTCAACATTATATTGTGGTCCCAACAATAAATGGCGAAGGGAAACACAGAGTATGTTAGAAAATGAATGTACTACTGTAATTTTTGTAAACTGTAGTCCGGCCGGTGTATTACCGGGGTTAGGTTAGTATCTGGCGGAACTAACTGATAGAGAGAGAGAAAGCATTAGGGAAGGAGAGTTTCCTATTATTATGGTTTAGCACAACAATTGCCAGAATGAGAGTTCTAATGTTAGGGTAACAATCTCTCTGATTCTAGCTTCCATCCATCCACAAAATGCCTGCCGCCAGCTGTACCACCAATGGCAATAATTGTGGATGGCAATTATTGCGGATGGCAGACCAAGAGAGGGCTGAAGACTTCTCAAAAGTATGTTGGGTTTCCCACCAGCAGCTGTCAGTGCCGGCTCAATCTTCCCCCCGTGACATTCACTTCCGGTGAAGGAAGGACATAAAGAGGAATGTGGCTCAGGCGGTTGAACTAACTGCCGCCGGTAGGGTCCCGGCCGGCAACGCAGACAACCTGGCAAGCCGGGATGACTGTCAAAATACCGGCAAAAGAATGCTGTGTCACTAAAGGACAGAAGGGGGAAGGTCAAAGTCTTATAGTTCACTGGAGTTGAAGAGGCAGAAGGTATGCTGCCTACCTCTGACAATGGACTGAGAAAGCACGGCTTCCTGTGCCGACGACGTCATCGGCAGCAGAGGAAACATGATTCCTTTGCTGGCGACATCATCAGCAGCAAGAAAAGGTCACCCTGAGTTAATTACTATCTAACCCAAAGCCGGAGTTCTACTCGACGGCAATGAAGAAAGGCGGTGTTTAGTTATTATCTAACCAAAAGCCGGAGTTCTACACGACGGCAAAGAGAAAAGACAGTGGTTGCCGCCTGTAATGGCGGTGGTACTCAGGGAGGGAGGAAGGGTTTAGCCTCTTTTCTCTAAAAGAGAATATATATCGAACATTATTCGTAATTTCAGAGGATGTAAGTCCCCATCCGAATTAATAACGAACGATAGAGTGAGGCTAAACGTGGGGAATTACTTCACTAACATATATATCAGCGAGGCTAGCCAAGCTCTGTTAGGAACCACGGCCATGTTGGTACCGCTGGGGTTCCCGGCATGGTTGGTACGGCCGGGGCTCCCGCCGTATACGGAAAGTAAAGTTACATATTCGGAAGAGGAATGATAATTTTCTGTATGCACAATCTTCACTTGTATAATTTGCCTAACTAGCTAATATTATAACTGAATACCGGGAAATGTCGCCTTACTAACTAAATAAAATGTAATGGTAATCGGTGACAGCGGTCGTAAAATGGCCGCCTCCGGTCATGGCAACGCTCAACCAAACACACTAAAATTATAGGAATTTAACTGTGAGAAGGGACCCTAAAATTATACACAGGAAAGAATTAATACTCAACTTTCCAGAGGATGAAGATGCTGGAGATTGCATGATTATTCCGAAAACTTGCAATAAAACACCGGGAAAACTTTGGGAGGGCACCTAGCTTATACACTACAAGTAAAGGAATGGCGGCTGGTAGTAGTACGGATAGGAGGTCCACCGGGTACCTAGAACGGCACCCCCTTTCTTTTGCCACTCTTCCCCCTTACATTAAAGAGTTAAATCTATTCAGGTGAAGATTACTATGTGTCATATCTAAAAAAAACAAGTCTATGATCCCAAGCGATACCCTTAACTGGATACTCGCGCCAGGAGTTAGAATTCTGGAGACCTTTGGTTTATTTCTCTGGGAGTATCACTGTAGCAAATATCCCTTAGAAAGCTACCTAAAGGAACCTTCCATCAACATGGCCGAGCCCAAAAGCATAATTATTCCATATAGATATCTAGATAGCCTAATTCCTCCTTACTCTTTATTTTGCAGCTCAATAAGGAATGTCAAAACATATTCTGACACCATCAAAAAGGACTTTACAAACTCAATCCACCAGTAACATGGAAAAAAAACAATAACTCGTATGAAAACCAAGGCAAAATTACATTTTTGAAGTATAGCAGCTTCACTTTGTAGGGGTAATTCACTTGAAAGGATAGCTTAATGTTTACAGTATTCCATCTACAGATGATTAGACTCTCATTAAATATTAAGCCATCAGGCAGTACAGCGAAGGTAGAATAAAAGAAGCGTACTGTACTTCATACCGACGCTTCATATCTTATGCAAAATCTCAGAAAAAATTCAACACACTAAACTAAAAAGGTAAACTCATGCATTATACTTACTCTTAAACTGACGCCTTTTCCAAAAGTAACATCACCTGAAACAGTTAAATGGTCCAGTTCCAGCATATCAGGTATAGAAGCAAATCTCTTGAGGAATTCCTGTAAGAAGCATATCTTTTATTTAGAGAGATGATCAAAGGCAAAGAGTTTGACATGTGCCAAGAAACCAGTTTACAATTATATCCTTCCACTGATGCATCATCACTTATACCTTCTGTATCACAATGAGATTTGCATTATAAAAAATCCACAATTTATAATTCATTTCTCATTAAAATTCTATATAGATTTTATCTTTACTTCTACATCTCAGAATCCAGTACTGTACTATAGTCTCCTTTAATATCATTGCAAAATTGAAAGCTTTATACTAACCTTAACTTTACCAAAATGGTTAGGGCCTAGTTTGACAAGTGGAGTAGTATCAAACATACGAATGGGAGACATGCTAAGAGTACCCGACATTAGAGAGTACAAATTACTCATCACAAGTAGAAGATCATCTGTCTTTTTCACTGGCAAGAACCTTGAACGAGGAACATTGATGCCTGCAATACACAAACAATATGCTGAATAAAAGTATCCTTCAATCACAATAAGGGGCAATAATTTGACTTTGAAATATTTGTCTAGCTCACTTTTAAATTTGGTTAAAAGGAAAGAAATTACCTTATCTATAAAATTTGTATGTAAAACACAGAAGAAAAACCAGTTAGTCCTTACTGTAGTCAAGGGTGAATCTAGCAGAAAATAATTTCAAAAAGACCAGAAAGTCTTCACTCTTGCCACAGCAACTCTTAAAGTTTTTAAATAAAATTAAAGTAAAGAAAACAGGTTTCTTCCAATGCTCCTTCCTAATATAGACATATATTCTATCATTATCAAACTTTACTTCGTTCTCTTTACTTGATAATTCTGCTCCTCAATATTCTTAGAATTCCTATGACATGGAAGCATTCCTATTTTGCTAACAGATCTTGAGTTTGACGAAGTGATGCCCATGTATATCAGTTGAGTTTAACTTGCTTACTTCATTAATGGACCAGAAGTTACACAGAAGTCTTCAATTACAGACAAAAAATACTCTCTCTTTACTAAAGCATTTAACAGTTATTATAACACAATTGTCATTTATCAATATGTGAATTTCAGAATTCATTTAACTCCATAATTCTTCAATTAATGCTTTCTATATACAGTATGTACAGTATATATAATAAAAAATATGATGCAGAGCACTGCTAATTGATCATTTTACAGTAAACAAATCTATATTTCATTTTACCTTAACCTACAGAGGATTTGCAAGTCATGATACTATACCCCATAGGAAAAAGGGGGAATGGCATGCATGCAAAATAAGTTTTCAAGCTTTAGCACACACTGACTATAATACAAGAACTTATGATATAAATTAGAACCTCTTGAGCAACTCACCATGGGGACCACTAAAACACTTAATGGCTGCACCAACAGCCTGTTCAAGCTGAATTATATTTAACCCATTATCAAGGGTCTTATTGTTGATAATGACCTCCATATCCATTGCACCATCATTCAAAATTTGATCAATTGCTGAAAAATGAATAAATGACTTATGTTACATTGTAAAAATTACTTGTCATTCACTTAATTGTGAAATTTACACTTTTGCCTAAACACTAAACAATACACAAGTTATTATTTTAGCTTCTCCGTATGAAAAAAGACTTTAAAGGACATACAGTACTACACCCAATAAGCGACTTGTAATAATTATAAGAATTCCATTTAATGATACTTTGATGTATAGCCTCATTGAGTAAATAGTTACTCAATGAGGCTATACATCAATTAACAATGATGACTAACATATAAACAACAATAAAAAGATAATACTAGTGGTTGATTTGGACAAGTATTAATCTCTATCCGTCTACCAAGGCACTTCCCCTAATTTGGGGGGCTACCCCCCCCCTCCAAAAAAAAGGGGGGGGGGGCTTCCTTCTCTTTGCTCCTCCCAGCCTGACGAGGGATTCAGCCAAGTTTGGTTGGTGTTGCTAGGGTGCCACAGCCCACCCTCCCCCATTATTCACCACAAATGGAGCTTCATATACTGAATCCCTTACTGTTGCTATCTCAGCAGTCACCAAGGTGACCCCAGGTAGCAGCAAGACTAATCGGGACTATGTCACAATCACTCGCCATTCATTCTTATTCCTAGCAAGCTCTTTTGGCTTTCTAACATTTATCCTCCTATCACCTAGAGCTTTCTTCACTCCATCCGTCCACTCAAACCTTGGCCTTCCTCTTGTACTCCCATCAACTCTTGTGTTCATCACCTTCTTCAGCAGATGGCCATTTTCCATTCTCTCTACATGGTCAAACCCCTTCAATGCATTCATATCCACTCTAGCTGCCAAATCATTTCTTACACCCATTCTCACCCTCACTACTTCGTTCCGAGACCTATCTAATTGAGATACTGTACACCAACCATACTCCTCACACACTTCATCTTGAACACATTCAATTTCTGTCTCTCCGTCATTTTTATTCCCCCCAACTCTGTACTTGTATAATACTGCACAGTACTTGAGAATAATTTAACCCTTTTACCCCCAAGCTATTTGAAACTTTCCAACCCTTAACCCCCAGGTGTTTTCTTTTTCAAGGACATTTTGTAATATATATTTTTTAAATTGCTCTAACAGCCTTAATTTTCATCATAGAGAGGTCAGGTTGCTCTCATTCTTTTGGAAAATGCCTGAAGTTTCTCATAAAGTTATCAAAAATATGCAAAAAATGTAGTTTTTTGCAAGGATGTACCGGTACGTCCATGGGGGTAAAGGGATGAGTTTTGTGAAACGTACCAGTACGTCCGTTGGGGGTAAAAGGGTTAATACCCTTAAGCAAAACTTTTTGAACACACTACTACCCTTCTGATAATTCCTGATATTAAAGTAAACTGGATTTACATCAGATGATAATTTTTTTTTAATTATTTCCATATTTGAAATATTGTATTGCTGCTTTAACTGAATATCATGAAAGCCAAGAAGGCAATAAAGATTGAAAAATTATGCCTTATATACATGTGTTGTAGCACATCTAAACTCAGAATAGACAAATTAAATTATCTATTGAATTATCCTACAGCTAACAATAATTCCATATGATTTAAAACCTTAATTAAATGACCGATATATGTAGTTCTCAGTTATTAGATATAAATTGACTCATTTAAACATATGGTTTCTTTACAGAATTTAGGCTAAAATAAAACTGGAAGTGCTCCAAAATAAGATGAAAAAAGCCTCATTTGTTTATAACAGTACCTTTCAGTTTGATCCAGAGGTTGTTGGTGTTGAAAATCTTGAAAGTCTTCACTGATTTAAAATCATCCACATGATCCTTTGGAACTTGAGCAATTTCAAGCAACCTTAACTTTTCTTCATATTGAATCAGCGTACCACCCTGAAAGACACCAATTTAAAACTGAAACTTTGACTTTATTGAAATCTCACAATATAACAAGGAAAATAGTAGACTCATTCTACTAATGCAATATTCTCAGTACATGTACTGTTAATCATTTGAAAAATAGTTAGGTACTGTACTCAAACAGAGAAATTCCTTAAACAATACATGGTAAATATTTTAAAATATGAAATCTAATTTCTGGGCTCAACCTGTGCCGCTCCGTGAAATGCTCCTTTTACATCATTTCTAAGGTATAAACTGCTATGAATTTACCAGAGAAAAAAGTTGCATAGGAATGTCAGGTTGAACCCAGCTCGCTCACCTAATAAGGTGTCGGTATAATAATACTGGGGCGTGATTAATCACAACCAGAGGTCTCGCACCATCTAGATATCTCCTCTTCAAAATCCCCGCCACAGCGAGGTGCCATTCAGCACCCACCTCCAACTCTACTATCAACAGTCCAACCCACACCAGTGACGTTACTCCTTTTCATAGCACTTGCTTGTTCACACTTGTGTTTTTCACTGCGGTGTATTTCGGTGCTTACCCAGGATTCTACTGTCTCCCCATCTAAGTTAAGTACCAGATCTATGAGTTTTGAGTCTTTGGAGGTAGCCTTACCCTTATTTTTATTTCTATCACAGTTTTTATTGTTTACCATTCGTCGCCCCCGCTTCGCGGCCGCCATGCTGGCTGGCTACCTCCTTTCACTCGTTCTTAACGCCTTACAATTAGTCTTCTATACTGATTGTTTTTTGTTTCGAACCTTTTCGCTGGGTATTATCACCGATCACACCCTGTGTTATATTATTATTACATTATTATGATACGTGTTACTGTATTATGATATTATACTACATATCATAGTTTTGATCTTAGGTTGGCATGCCTGCTCGCCTTCGGGCACCCCTCTAGTTGGTTCCTTCGCGTAATTGTGTTTTTTACCCAGTGTTTTTTATCTTTACCACCTAGTTATTTTGCTTTAGTTTGAGTGGGACTCTCGCGAGGCAGTTTCAGTTTTAATTATTTGTGTTATCCTACCGATCGGCATCTACCCGATAGAGTGTTATGTTGGCCCCCCTGTCCAGCTCGGTACTTACCCGCGCTGGAGGGCTCGGCTCGTTATTCTCCTGCCTCTTTCCCCTGCATCCCTCTCTTACTATCTTATTTTAGCTGCATGCCTTACCTAGTTCATTATATCATTTTATTTTACTTTATTCATTTATCCGTTTATGATCATTCCGTTGTTATTTTCATGGTTCGTCGGCCAGGCTGGTACGCCTGGTCTCCCTATCCCACGTGATCTCCTCCTGCCCCTTCATTGGCTTGTTCTCGCTGCATCCTCCTGTCCACCATCGGGGTATGACCCCCCCACCTACCCCATCCCCACTCCAGGGATACCTCTCATCTCTATGAGACAGGAGTCTGCTGTTTTGCCTTACAGGTTGAGTCCTCTCGTTCCCCAATCCCCCCCCAGGTACCTACTGACTCCTCCCACCGTTGGAGCCGAGAACACTAGCAAGGCTTGTTATCTTATTTACGCTCACTCCCTTCCCTTTCGTAGCCATTTTTTCTCCGCCGCTCTGATTAACCATCGATCGGCTGGGGAGATTTCAGCTATGCTTTGGGTTTTTTCAGCGTGATTCCCTCCGTGACGTTCCGCACCCCATGGGACCCAGTCAATAGGATTCCCCCGTGACGTTCCGCATCCCACGGAACCCACACGATGTTAGCCCTATTTTTATTAGCAAGGAATTCTGTAAGTTTTAGCTTTAGAGCTTTGTCGAGTTTTGGGTTTTTGCATTGTTAAGGTCCTTGGACCGGCGGTGAGTCTCTGACTCTCCCCCTCCTCCCCCCCTCACCATTTTGACCCGCCTACCCCGGTAGGCTAGCGGTGACCCCTGGGTCTACCTCAGTTGTCTCCCCGGAGCCAACAGTATAACCATTACCCATATCATTATATTATTGTATTCTATACTCGACGATGCTCTTTTTTGAATGATCATAGCTATACGGATTTGACTTATTTGCATTTTACCTTTACTAAGTGTTTTCTACCGATTACTTTAACGGTTTAGAATGTTATTCTTAGTCCTAGCCCGGCTGATGCTGGTTTATTTTTAGTACCCGGAGTCCCCGGGCTCCCCTTGGGACCCTTACCTACTATGGGATACTTATGTATATTTTACAGGTGGTCCGCTGTAAGATGACAGCCTGTGCGGCGGTACTTCAACAAGCGTGCGGCCACGACGTGTGTAGGTCGCACGCCCACTGTGCTGTCCTAGTGGATGACTTGACCGTCTGGCATCCAGACAACTGTGAAGTCTGCTATAAGCTGGTCTCAACGCTCACCTCGGACTCGGTAGGTGAAACTGCCGTTACTATCTAGATTTACATAGTTTTAATCTTTGGCATTTCCTGTTATTTCCACTGTATCCTCTGATCGAATGATCCTGTTTATCACAACCTACATGTTTACACTTCCCCCGTCGAAGTCACTTGCCACTAGTAACGGTCTATTCTCTTTCAGAGCTCCCAGTCTTCTAAGACCTCAGCCCTGGCGACCCTTAAGGTCTGGGTTGGCGGGTTCGCCCGCAACGTTAAGGCTAAGAAGCCTTACATACTGTCCGAAGAGCGGTGCAACCTCATATACCCCAACGCTAAGACCTCGGCTGCGGTCCTTAAGGATGTGGCGGACTCCATCATCGCTGAAATCACCGAAGTCTTGCTCTTAGCTGAAGACCAGGAGGTGATGGGTGAAGCCATAGTAGAGGACGTCGCGGCTATTAACCTCGACAGAGAACCTATAGCCCTCGACGAACCGGAACTAGGTAGGGAGGTAGGTGAGGCAGGTGGGTCCCGGGCTAAGATTCCTCTCCTTAGCCCGACTTTCTCTTCTTCTTCTGCTCATTCTTCTTTTCAGGGCCTGCCGGGGAAACACGGGGCTGACGGCAGGCCTCGTCCGGTTACCCTGAAGGTTAAGGCTCAACGCAGGCCTTTGCTGAAGACCCGTAAGTCTTCCAAATCCCCGATGTCTGTCAAGACTTCTTCTTCTAGAGTCCCCAAAGACTCAGCTGTCGCATCTTCGTCTTCTCATGGGTCGAGAACGAAGACAGCCTCCACAACCATCCCGGTGGCTTCCTTTGACCCAGACGCTTTTTCTAACAAGCTTTTAACTCAGATCGGGTCCATGATGTCGTCCCTCACTGAGAGGATGCAGAACAATGAGAGCCTAGTGGAGAGCCTCATGCGTTCAGGGCTGCCGCAACAGCAGCAGTACGCCATCCCGGACGCCTCCAAGCTCCCAGAGTTCACGAAGAACAACCCATGGAGAATGGCTCTGCACTCTCCTTTCAAAGATGGCATGCTGACCATCGAGGGATGTGGCACCTGGTCGATCGAGGACTTAGAGTTCTACCCGCCGGGCCTCCAATTCCCCTTCCCCGGTTTTGCTCGTTTGACTGAGGAAGCTCTTGTTCGGCTAGATAAAGTCCCCAAGGAGACGGTAATCTACCCGAAGGAGCAGGCCCAGTCTACCTGGGTTCGAACACTGAATGAGTGGGAATGTGTGAACACCATGCTCACACCCCACAAGAACTCCTACACAATGTTTGTGGTAGATGAGCAAACCCCCACTCCGTGCGTCACCAAGATGATGGACCTAGCCCATCAGGCCATCAAGGAGGGCAAACCGTTACCGCAACTGCGGGAAACGGACCTGACCTCCCTCCTGTTCCCGGGAGACCACGAGTGTTGGCATAACGCCCCAGCCACCTTCACGACAGGCAAACTGAGCGCTGACTGTGCCTCCACACAGTTTATCAAGCATCTTCCCAGGCTTCCGGACTCTTTGATCCGCCTCGAGTTCGAAGCCCGGACCAGACTCAGCAGGTCTATTAATTCAGCTACAATGGCTGAGATGACCGCCATAATGTACGAGGAGGAACCCCTCTTTAAGGTTTTAACTAAGTCTCTACTTCAGACTCTGCTGGCCGATGCGTACGACTTCCTTGCAGCCAGACTTCGTTGCCGGAGACACGTCTTGTCTGAGGCTACCATCAGACATGAGCCTAACAGGCTCATTAAAGCCCAGGGTAAACCAAAGCCTCAAGGTTAGGTGGGGCCTAGTCCCCAAGCGGAAGTTTGAGCCACCTGGCACCCCTGCTCGAGGCAGGAAGAGGTTGAGGCCCTTCCATTCCTCTCAAAGTCAGCAACCACTTCAGTTGGTTCAAACCATTCCAGTGTCACAAGGTAGCCAGCCTTCTACTTCGAAGGGACATCCTCAACAGCAATATGTGCTGGTCCCTCAGGCTCAGGTAGCAACGACCTCGTATGCTACCTCCCCTGCCTTTAACCCCGCTTACGAAACCCAAGGTGCCTTCCAGGGTTACCAACGCGCCAGAGGCTCAGGTGCGAAGGGTGCCTTTCGTAAGAGGGGTAGCAGAAGGGCTTTCACCCGAGGCAAAGGGTTCCGCGGAGGCCGAGGAGGCAAATCATCAACAACCCATTGAAGTTCCTCGGGTAGGGGGAAGACTCTACGTCTTTCGGAATCGTTGGAAGTTCAGCAATTGGGCTTTCAGCATAATTTCCAAAGGTCTGGGGTGGAGTTGGATAGAAGGGACCCCTCCACCAACCAGTTTCCATCAACTTCCAACGAAGGAGCTAGCCTTATATGCAGACGATCTATTGCAGAAGAACGCAATCAAAAGGGTTCATCACTTAAAATTTCAAGGTCACTTGTTCAGCGTGCCAAAGAAAGACTCAGACAAGCGAAGAGTAATCCTGGACCTGTCCCGTCTGAACTCTTATATTCGATGCGACAAGTTCCACATGTTAACCGTCTCTCAGGTGCGGACCTTACTTCCCCGTGGGGCCGTCACCACCTCTATAGATCTTACAGATGCCTACTATCACGTTCCGATAGCAAGGCATTTTCGTCCTTTCCTAGGCTTCAAACTAGGCAGCCAAGCCTACGCATTCAAAGTAATGCCATTCGGGCTCAACATAGCGCCCAGGATCTTCACCAAACTGGCAGAGACGGTAATCCAAGAACTACAAAACCCAGGGAATTCAAATAGTAGTCTACCTGGACGAATGGCTCATCTGGTCAGACAACATCGAGAACTGCCTCACGGTAATAAACAGAGTGTTAAACTTCCTTCAACAGTTGGGGTTCCAGGTCAACTTCGAAAAATCCTGCCTGGTCCCGGAGACCAAGTTTCAGTGGCTGGGGATTACAATGTGATCTACGTTCTCATACGCTATGTCTCCCCAAGGCCAAGAGGGCGGAAATAGCAAAGAAAACGAGACGTTTTCTCAAGGACAAATTGATGTCCAGGAGAAATCAAGAGAGAATCCTGGGCTCCTTGCAGTTCGCTTCCGTGACAGATATTGTCCTGAAGTCCATACTGAAAGACATAAACCGAGTATGGCGCTCCAGGGCAACCGGGAAGTATCGAGACAAAAGAGCTCGACTTCCACCTATTCTGAGAAAGAGACTTCGGCCATGGACAAAGGTCAAAAGTCTGGCAAAGTCAGTCCCCTTACAATACCCGGCCCCAGGACTCGTCATTCACAGGAAGGTCCAGGGACTATGGTCGACTGTATTCCGGCAACTCCATATCAATGTCCTAGAGGCCATGGAAGTATTCCTTACTCTAATGGCAGTATTCCTTACTCTAAAACGACTGACCCCAGCCAAGAACCAACATATCAGACTAGTTCTAGACAGCGCAGTCATAGTCCACTGCATAAACAGAGGAGGCTCCAAGTCCGCCCACATAAATCATGTCATGTTGGCAATATTTTCCATGGCAGCATCGAACCAGGGGCATCTGTCGGCAGTCCATCTAGCGGGGGTGCGGAATGTAGTGGCGGACGCACTTTCGAGGACAACTCCGCTGGAGTCGGAATGGTCACTGGATCTACAATCATTCAAATGGATCTTATCTCAGGTCCCGGGTCTCCAGGTAGACTTGTTTGCAACAGAGTCCAACCACAAACTAGAATGTTACGTAGCCCCCAACCTGGACCCTCAGGCTTATGCCACAGACGCAATGTCGTTAGATTGGAACACTTGGAAGAAGATTTACTTATTCCCTCCAATAAATCTGTTGATGAAAGTGTTGGACAAACTCAAGATTTTCAGAGGCCTGGTGGCTCCAGTAGCTCCCAACTGGCCCAAGAGCAATTGGTTTCCCCTATTGGTGGAACTGGGTCTCCACCCTCGACAGATACCCAATCCAATACTAACACAAGTAGTACAAACTCGCAATGTGTTAGCTTCCTCAAGAATTCAGAATGCCCTAACTTTATGGACTTCATGAAATTTTCAGCCCAAAAAGGTGCAGATATTGATTCCCAAAATACTCTGTTTTTGGAATCAGATAAAAGGGAATCCACCCTTCGATAATATGATTCGGCTGTTAAAAAACTTGCAAAGTTTTTAAGGGATTCAAAGGTTGAGATGATGACTATGAATCTGACAGTAACCTTCTTCAGAACTCTCTTTGAATCAGGCCTAGCGGCCAATACAATTACTACAATTAAATCAGCCTTGAAAAAGATTTTCCATATTGGTTTTAATATTGACCTTACGGATTCATACTTCTCGTCAATCCCAAAAGCCTGCGCCAGATTGAAACCATCAACTCGCCCTAGCACAGTTTCCTGGTTTCTTAATGATGTCCTTAAGCTGGCCTCTGACACTCTTAACGAGTCTTGCAATTACATACCATTATTAAGGAAAACCTTGTTCCTATTGAGCCTAGCTTCTGGTGCCAGAATTTCAGAACTGTCAGCTTTGACTAGAGATCCAGGTCATATTGAATTTCTCTCGTCAGGGGAAGTCCTTCTCTCCCCTGACAAAGTTTTCTTGGCTAAAAATGAGGACCCCCAGAACAGATGGTCTTCCTGGAAGATTGTTCCACTTCCTCAGGACCCATCTTTATGTCCAGTTAACACTCTGAAAGCCTACTTAAATAGAACTTCCACGAAGTCCTCAGGGCCCTTATTCATTAGGGAAAATGGAGGAACCATTACCCTGAAAGGAATCAGGCAACAGTTTCTTTATTTTATTAAACAGGCTAACCCTGAGTCATTCCCTCACGTCCACGATATACGAGCTGTAGCCACTTCAGTTAATTACTTTCACCACATGAACTTTGATGAGCTTACAAAATATACAGGCTGGAAGTCCCCTAAAGTTTTTAAACGCCACTATTTAAAACCTTTGGAAGCTCTAAAATTTGCTACAGTGGCAGCAGGGAATGTGGTTCCTCCTGAAAATAATGAGTCTTAATCAAAACGTCTTGCTCTATCCTCCTTCCTGCCTTACTTATTGTTCCAACTTTAGTTTTGGTTTTGTTTTACCTGAGCTACACCCTTATGGTGTATTGTTTTTTATCATACCTGTTAATAGTCTTACTCTCCCACGAGTTGATTTTTGTTATTTTACCCTTGGGGTTGTCAATTATTTTGATCTTGCATCATTAATATACAGGCTGGAAGTCCCCTAAAGTTTTTAAACGCCACTATTTAAAACCTTTGGAAGCTCTAAAATTTGCTACAGTGGCAGCAGGGAATGTGGTTCCTCCTGAAAATAATGAGTCTTAATCAAAACGTCTTGCTCTATCCTCCTTCCTCCTACCTGCCTTACTTATTGTTCCAACTTTAGTTTTGGTTTTGTTTTACCTGAGCTACACCCTTATGGTGTATTGTTTTTTATCATACCTGTTAATAGTCTTACTCTCCCACGAGTTGATTTTTGTTATTTTACCCTTGGGGTTGTCAATTATTTTGATCTTGCATCATTATTTTACCTTGCTTTGACTGTCATCCCTTAGTTTGGGATTTTTGCTACATTTGTATTTACCATCCTTCCAGGATGTTAGAGAGTATTTATTCACTGGATACCTTGTATGTCCTATTCTTAGAATTAAACATTGTTTTGGTATTATTTTGTCTTTAATTTACTTTCCCCTCAGGTATTGTTCCAAGTTTTGGGACCTTTTCTCTGGTACAATTTCACGGAGCGGCACAGGTTGAGCCCAGAAAAGTGATTTTGATGAAGGAAAAATCTATTTCTGGGCGAGAGACCTGTGCCGCCCAGTGAACCCTCCCTGACTTCCCTCTCATCATGGGCCCAAAACTTGGGTGCTATGACGAGTGACGTCACTGGCGTGGGTTGGACTGTTGGTAGTAGAGCTTGGAGGTGGGTGTTGAACGGCACCGCGCTGTAACAGGGATATTGAAGAGGAGATATAAATGGTGCGAGACCTCTGGTTGTGATTTATCACGCCCCAGTATTATTATACCGACACCTTATTAGGTGAGCGAGCTGGGTTCAACCTGGCATTCCTATGCAACTTTTTTCTCTGGTAAATTCATAGTAGTTTATACCTTAGAAATGATGTAAAAGGAGCATTTCACTGGGCGGCACAGGTCTCTCGCCCAGAAATAGATTTTTCCTTCGTCAAAATCCCTTATTTTGTCTGTATGATTATCAATACTTGTATTTAAAGCTAAATATAGTTACTTATAATGGCTTCAAAAACAGAGTTCCAAAAGTTCAGGTCAAGCAAACACTATCTGAGCTATACTTTCACTATAATAGTTGATTTATGATACAAGTATCTATAAAACTAATCCTTTATTTCTAAATGATTGGTTAAACCTATTAAAACCTGATACTGTTGATAAATGATTTTTTTGGGCTCAAGCCATGTCGTGCTGATGAAAGTTCCTTCATTAGTAGCTTCCTAGGTTATATGTGACTACAGTGATATATCCCAGAGAATTTACCGAAGGTACCCAGAATTCTAACTCCTGGAGCGAATATCCCTTAAAATTCTAAGAAGGGATATCGCGTAAGGACGTAATGGCACACCTCACAGCAATCTGCACCCCAGATAGAGTTTACGTTCAAAGGGGTGTGGCAAAAATAAAAGGGGGGCCCTTCAAAGGCCATCCCCGTTCCCTACTACTATCGATAGTACAACAGCGCCCTCCCTACAATAGTGGCCACCCCTTTATTTGTAGCGTTTTCGCTCGGAGGTATTTTCCGTCAATTGAATTTATTTCGATTGGTTAAAGGATTATTATTATGCTTTCTTCATCTTCTTCCGCCTTCAGAAAGTTGAGTATCGGGTCTTTACTTTGAATATGTTTTAGCTCTTGTTTCTCAATGATATTGAGTATTTATTGTGTTTCTAGAGCTAGGTCATTACTGGAGGCGCCATGGGCGCTGTCGTTCTTAGGCATGCGTTATTTAGTTAGCGGAACGACTTCCAGTTTTTAAAATAGCCTTTTTTGGGCTCAAGCCATGGCGTCCTGATGGAAGGTTCCTTTTTGGTAGCTTCCTTGGGTATATAACTACTAAGATATTCCCAGAGAATTTAACCACAGGTTATCACAGAATTCTAACTTCTGGAGCGAGTATCCTAAAGGTTTCCCTTTTAAGACATCGTATATCAACAGGGGACGCATGTATTAACGCGCCACATAGCTATCTACACCCCAAACAGAGTTAACACTTCAGTGTGTAGGGGCGGAGAATAGCTGGGAGCCATTCCACAGCTAATCTCGTTCGTGGCTACTTTTGGTACTCGAGACGTAAACAAACGGGCGCCATTGCTAAATGACGTCACGTCCGTCCTCATCCTTTTGCTAGTAGCTCGCCTATCTTAGACGGATTTTCCCTACGCTCTTTTTATCAACCTGCATCTTCGTCATGTCGCTACCTTCGGCCTCGCCTTCTTCTGGAAAGTTGAGTACAAGGTTCCGGTATTGTTTAATTAAGCTCTGACCGTAAAGTAAATTTTACTTTTCGAGATAATTGATGTTTTCTGGCAGAGCTGTGCCTCGACCGGACCCGCCATTTTATGGCGTCGTTGTTGTTCTGTATGCCTTATTTAGTTAGCCTCAACAACGTTTTCCGGCCTCATTAACTAATCGATACTATTAGTTTATTTAGTCTTCATAGCTAGGAACTTTTATATCGTGTTTTAACGCTTTATTATCGGTCATCGACTGACCCCATACCAGTTGGCTACTATAGCCCCCAGGCCAGAGCGCCTATATCAGTGTTCATGCATGATATTTATCAGTGATCCTAGGCTTATTTATGAAGATAGTGGCATTATTTTACAATACTATTGACTGTGATGCAAGTGTTTTCGCCTTCAGGGACCATATAGGGGACAGGTTAGATAGTGTGTCTTTCTAACCTAACCTACATGTAGGACCCCTATATGCTTCCTTCATCCCCTGCCTTAGGGCATCCCCTCTGTGTAGCCTTGCTCCCCCTACCACGTAAGGGGATCAAGATCATATCAGAGTATTATATCGCCTCTCTGTCCTCCCTAAGGGAATGATCCCCCCTTAGGGTTGCGTCCGAGAATGAGGAACGGCTAGTCCTTCCTCTATTGCTGGGGCTAGGTCTCCGACCTTTCCTGCAATAGCGATACGTCTTCCATCCTTCCTAGTTCAGGATGTAACATCCCTGCTCTAGGTTAGGTTTTGGAGGGGTTAGTTCTGTTCCTTGCTGAAACGATACCCATGCACCGTTTTCAGACAAGCTGCCTTACCTTAGGCTAGGGAGAGTCCTCCCTTCCTCAGTGGCCGCTCTGGTACAGAACCCCCTCCACGGAAGACCCTTCTCTTCTCCCCTCCCCACCTATCTCTTGTATGGCCTAGCCTATACTTAGGTTAGTCTATACCCATCTGTCCCCTGTCCTACAACTCCTCCTTAGGGTGGAGTGATAGGGCTACCTTGAGCTCCTGTGTGCAGTCCGCTCTGGTACATATACCCTTCATAGTGTCCTATGGGGTTAGCCACTGGATGCGTTCTGTCTGCAGGGGTCCCCCCCCCCCCCGCTCTTGGGTGTCCCCTAGCCCTCCCTTGGGCTACCTTAGCTCCCGGTCCTCTGCGGCCCCTGCTTCTGGGTGATAGGGTCAGCCTCTATCATGGGTACACCCACTCAGGTGGGATGTCTGGGGGTCCGTGGCCGGACCCCTACATCCCTCCTTCTGTCTCTTTCACTATCCTGGTGCCGGTCCCTTGCCGCCTCCACTGTCGGTGATACCCACCTCCTACCTTGGTGACTTATCCCTTATCCTCTGGGCCGCCAGTCCTCCGTGTGCCGGGGGACTGCCGCCTGCCGCCGGCTTCCAGCCGATGGCTCTCCCTCCTTCCTCATAGCTTGGTCGTCCGTCCACCGGCCGGCCCCCGGAGTGCCGGCATCCGCCGTCGGCAGTCCGGTTCTGCTATAACCATCCTTGTTCCTGTCACCAAGCCGGCAACCTACGGCTGCCGGAGCCGCCGCTCCCTCCGCCGGAGCTGTGCCGGCGGCCGCCACCCTGGTATTACTCTTGACTTCTATATTGTCTTCCCTAATGCCAGAAACTCTGCTGGAAGGGGCCTCTGGCGTGCCGGCGGTCTGCCGGAGCCTTCCGGAGGCGTCAAGGCGACTTGCACCCCCTTCTACTAGCTATCATCTGATATTGATAGCCCTACACTGCAACCAGATGACTTGTTTACGTAAATGGATCGGTATCTTATTACCGTTCTATTGGTAATCATGCTGTCTTCTTGCATATCACAGATTTCCAGCATGCTGTGTGTATCTTAGCACGGCTGGTTGCCGGAAACCGTTACCCTATGGGATCCTTTCGTCCCCTATTCTGGAACTGAGTGGCCTCAGTCCCAACCTTATATCCTTGACAATTCCCAATAGAATTCTCTCTGCCCTACGGACGTTTTATATTGAATTCTATCCTGTGCCTTCGGTCACTTCGGATTGTCCATGGATGAAGGTTACGGTAACCAGCCGGGCGGGATGCACGGAGTATGTACCTATCCTATCTCAGTCCTTCCTCTGTGCATCACACCTTTTGTCAAGTTAAAATTAATGATTAATATTAACTTTAGTTTAAGAGTCATTTTTGGGCTCAAGCCATGGCGTCCTGATGGAAGGTTCCTTTTTGGTAGCTTCCTTGGGTAAATAGCTACTAAGATATTCCCAGAGAATTTAACCACAGGTTATCACAGAATTCTAACTTCTGGAGCGAGTATCCTAAAGGTTTCCCTTTTAAGACATCGTATATCAACAGGGGACGCATGTATTAACGCGCCACATAGCTATCTACACCCCGAACAGAGTTAATGCTTCGGTGTGTAAGGGCTGAGAATAGCTGGGAGCCGTTCCATAGCTAATCTCATCCGTGGCTACTTCTGGTACTCGAGACGTAAACAAACGGGCGCCATTGCTTAAATGACGTCACGACCGTCTTCATCCTTTGTTCAGTAGCTCGCCCTACTTAGACGGATTTTCCCTGTGCCTTACTTATCGCTTTGCATCTACGTTATGTCGCTACCTTCGGCCTCGCCTTCTTCTGGAAAGTTGAGTACAAGGTTCCAGTATTGTTTAGTTAAGCTCTGACCGTAAAGTAAATATTACTTTCCGAGATAATTGTTGTTTTGTGGCAGAGCTGTGCCTCTACCGGACCCGCCATTTTATGGCGTCGTTGTTGTTATGCATGCCTTATTTAGTTAGCCACAACAACGCTTCCGGCCTTATTTACTAATCGATAACATTAGTTTATTTAGTCTTCATAGCTAGGAACTTTTATATCGTGTTTTGACACTTTTTATCGGTCATCGATTGACCTCATACCAGTAGGCTACTATAGCCCCCAGGCCAGAGCGCCTATATATCAGTGTTCATGCATGATTTTATTAGTGATCCTAGGCTAAGTTATGAAGATAGTGGCATTATTTTACAATACTTTCGACTGTGATGCAAGTGTTTTTCGCCTTCAGGGACCATATAGGGGATTGGTTAGTTAGTGTCCCTTCCTAACCTAACCTACTTGTAGGACCCCTATATGCTTCCTTCATCCCCCTGCCCTTGGCATTCCCTCAATTTAGCCTTGATTCCCTTACTAAGTAAAGGGATCAAGCGCCTAACGGAGTATATTATCGCCTCTCAGTCCTCCCTAAGGGAATGAACCCCCCTTAGGGTTGCGTCCGAGAGTGAGGAACGGCTAGCCCTTCCTCTATGGCTAGGACTAGTCTATGACTGTCCTGCGATAGCGATATGTCTTCTATCTTTCCTAGTTTAGGGCTTTTAGCCCTGCTCTAGGTTAGGTTTTGGAAAGGTTATTCTGTCCCCTGCTGAAACTGTACCCATGCACCGTTTCAGCCAGGCTGCCTTATCTTAGGTTAGGGAGTGTCCTCCCTTTCCCTAGTGGCCGCTCTGGTACAGAACCCCTTCCATGGAAGACTCTTCTCTTCTCCCCTCCCCACCTATCTCTTGTATAGCCTAGCCTACACTTAGGTTAGTCTATACCCATCTGTCCCCTGTCCTACAACTCCTCCTTAGTGTGGAGTGATAGGGCTACCTTGAGCTTCTATGTGCAGTCCGCTCTGGTACATATACCCTTCATAGTGTCCTATGGGGTTAGCCACTGGATGTGTTCTGTATGTAGAGGTCTCCCCCTCTTTGGGTGTCCCCTAACCCTCCCTTGGGCTACCCTAGCTCCCGGTCCTCTGAGACCCCTGCTTCTGGGGGATAGAGCCAGCCTCTATCATGGGTACACCATCTCAGGGGGGGGGATGTCTGGGAGTCCATGACTGGACTTCTTACATCCCTCCCCCTGTCTCTCTCACTATCCGGGTGCCGGTCCCTTGCCGCCTCCACTGTCGGCGATACCCGCCTCCTACCTTGGTGACTCTCCCCTTACCCTCATGCCGCCAGCCCCCCGCGTGCCGGTTGGCCACCGGAGTGCCGGCATCCATTGCCGGCAACCTGGTTCCGCTATAACCATCCTTGTCCCAGTCACCAATCCGGCATCCTCCGACTGCCGGAGCCGCCGCTCCTCTGCCGGCGTGCCGCCGTTGTGCCGGCGGCCGCCACCCTGGTATTACTCTTGCCTTATATATGTCTGTTCTAATGCCAGAAACTCTGCTGGAGCGGCCTCCGGCGTGCCGGAGGTCTGCCGGAACCCCCCCGAGGCGTCAAGACTACTTGCACCCCCTTCTACTAGCTATCATATGAATACTGATAGCCCTACACTGCAAACAGATGGCCTGTTTACGCTATTGGATCAGTGCCTTGGTACTGTTCTATTAGTAATCATGCTGTCTCTTTGCATTCTTCAAAATTCCAGCATGCTGCGTGTATCTTAGCGCGGCTGGTTGCCGGAAGCAGTTACCCTAAGGGACCTGTTAGCCCCCTAATTTGGGACTGAGTGGCCTCGGTCCCAAACTTATCCTTGGCATTTTCCATGGAATTCCATTGCCCTATGGACTTCTAAGAAATACTATCCTGTGCCTTCGGCCATCTCGGATTATCCAAGGATAAAGCTTGCGGTAGCCAGCCGGGCGGGATGCATGGAGTATGTTTTCTTTACTACTTCAATCTCTATGCATCACACCCTTCATTAAGTTAAAATTATTGATTAATATTAACTTAGATTAAGAGCCATTCTTATGACTCCCCCCATACTCATTTTCTCTTCCACAGGAGGAGCAGATGAAGTGTGACTTCGACTTCTGCGCTGTGAAACGCCCGCACTTCTACGGGCATACGGCTTGCAGGACTCACGCCCCTTGTGCTAACAAGAAAGGGGATTTGAAATTCTGGGACCCGCTGAACTGTACGGTCTGCCAGGCTCACATAGCTGATGGCTTCCATAACTCTCCCTCAGCGGAGATCAGGGACATTGCTCGAGAGAAGCTACGCAAATGGGTGCGTGGCTTCCAGAAGAATGCCACCGGACTGTACCTGGCCACTGAAGAATTGAGGTCACTTCTGTTCCCAAAGGCCTCCCCTGATTCTGTGGTGCCCAAGGATTTGATCCCCACTGTCCAAATTACGGTGGAACCTGATGTAGTCATGGCCCAGTCCATGCACGATTGCCGCCTAGATTCCGATGATGACGAACACATGTCGGATGTCTCGGAGGGTACGGAGAAGACCCTCATGGCTCAAGGAGCTGAAGATGATGAAGACCAGGTGGAATACGCCGAGTCGGAGCAAGAGGTCGCTCCTCCTTCCATCTCCGCCCCTACTCCTACACCGACGGAAGTGTCTCTCCCGTCTACCTCCACGACCCCGGAACCCTCATCATCCACTCAGGAAATGATCCGGTTGATTAGAGCCGTCATGGACGACAAGTTAAAGGAGAATCAGGAGTTCATCAGGTCCATGATGGGACCCAAAGAACCGAAGAAGATCTCGGTTAAGGATCTCCCCGCTTGCTCTCATGCCAACCCATGGAGGTATGCTGAGCATATGGTGATAGCGACCGGCAGAATCTTTGTCAGCGACAAGATCGGCTCGGTCCCCCTGGAAGATGTGGAATTCTTCCCAAATTTTGAGGCCTACCCGGACTGTTACGTCCGACTTCGCTCTGAACCTGCCTCTAAAGAAGAGACCGAACCGAAAGAAGAGATAGTGTTCGATCCCGCGAAGGCCCAGGCTATACTAGCCAACACGTTCAAGAGTAGGGGTTTTACCTGCTCTAAGCTTCCGGCCCTGAGCAAGAAGCACCCTACCTACGTCGCACCTGAAAATGCGGTACTTCCATTCATGGAAAAGGCCTTCGCTGCGTGCCTTAAAGCTGTGGAAGAGGGGAAAGCCTGCCCTGCACTGGAGGAGTGCAGACCCTTCTCCATAGTTACTCCCCCTGACGCTCGACACTGGAAGGACATCCAGCATACTTTCGTCGTGGGAAAGCTAGATCCTGACGTCGCCGGACGTCAGTTTAATGAAGACCTCCCGAAACTTAACGATCACCTCCTTCGTCGGGAACAAGATACGAAGGAGAGGCTCGCAGCATCTATGTCCCACCAGGTCCAACTTGACATTATGGCCTGTGACACCAGAGTACCAGACCACTACATGGTACTTGCCAAATCCCACATGGCAACCCTGGTGAAGGACATGTACCACTTCATGAAGGCTCGGAGAGCCTGTCGTGAATTCGTGTTCGCAGGTGCCACTGTGAAACACGAACCCCGGAGGCTGATTTCCTCCAACATCTGGGGCAAACACCTCTTTCCTTCTGACCTTGTGAAGGAGATCACCGACAAAGCCGCCACGGATAATAGGAACCTTCTCCACAAGTGGGACATGTCAAAGAAGAGGAAAAACTCTCAGGACGACGGACCTCAACCTAAGAGGAAACCTTCGAAACAGAAACCCCAGCAACGTCAACCAAGACGTCAGTTTCCGGGACCCGCTACCTCCCAAGTGGCAGCTCAGCCACAACAGACCTTTCAACTGGTCACCCAACCGGTGTTGTCACAGTCACCGGTCTTCACCCCTGCTTTCGAGCAACAGACGACTACCTATCGTCCCAAAGGTAGAGGCTCAAACAGAGGTGCAGGCAGAGACGCGTCTCGCCGTCCCTCCAGAGGCAGAGGAGGAAAGGGAGCTAGCAGCCGAGGCAGCAAGCCCTCGGGACACCAGAAGCAATGAAGTGCTTCCGGTGGGAGGAAGACTCCGCCAATTCCAGGATCGTTGGACCTTCGATCCCTAGGCACACAGCATCGTCAAGAAGGGTCTAGGCTGGAGTTGGACTCAACCACCCCCAACATTCCAGCAGTTCTTCCAACAATCAACCCCCCTTCTGGAAGAATATGTCCTAGATCTCTTGAACAAGAAGGTGATAAGGAAGGTAAAGTCCACCAGGTTCCCAGGAAGACTGTTTTGTGTCCCCAAGAAAGACTCCGACAAACTCAGAGTCATTCTGGACTTATCCCCCCTCAACAAGTTCATAGCGAACGACAAGTTCAAGATGCTGACTCTTCAACAAATAAGGACCCTTCTGCCTCGAGGTTCCTACACGGTCTCCATAGACCTGGCGGATGCCTACTGGCACGTTCCAATGAACCATCACGCTTCCTCCTACCTAGGATTTCGACTCCAAAGGAAAAGCTACGCCTTCAGGGCCATGTCCTTCGGCCTCAATGTGGCCCCTCGGATCTTCACAAAGCTGGCGGACGCCATAGTACAACAGCTCCGCCTCCGAAACGTCCAGGTGATGGCCTACCTCGACAACTGGCTAGTTTGGGCTCCATCGCCCGAGGATTGTGTAAAATCCTGCAACAAAGTCACCCAGTACCTAGAACACCTGGGATTCAAGATAAACGAGAAGAAATCTCGCCTCTCTCCAGCTCAGAAGTTCCAGTGGTTATGAATCCAATGGAACCTTCAGTCACACTGCCTTTCCATCCCCCAGAAGAAAAGGAAGGAAATAGCAGGGTCTGTCAAGCGACTACTAAAATCCAAACGGATTTCAAGACGCCAGCAGGAACGAGTTCTAGGCTCTCTACAGTTCGCCTCAGTAACAAACCCAGTGCTTCGTGCACAGCTAAAGGATGCCGCGGGAGTCTGGAGACGTTCTGCATCCATCGCTCGAAGAGACCTCAAGAGACGGCTCCCAAACAGACTTCGACTTCTCCTCAAGCCGTGGTCGGAAGCAAAGGCCCTGAAAAGGTCCATTCCTCTTCAACACCCACCTCCATCACTCAACATCCACACGGACGCTTTGCTGGAGGGTTGGGGAGGTCACTCCCACCAAAAACAGGCTCAAGGCACCTAGTCTCCCCTGTTCAAGACGTTCCACATCAACATCTTGGAGGCCATGGCGGTCCTTCTAACTCTGAAGAAACTATCCCCGCCTCCCTCGATCCACATTCGTCTAACCCTAGACAACTCGGTGGTAGTTCGATGTCTCAATCGCCAAGGCTCAAGATCGCCCCAGATAAATCAGGTGCTTCTCCCAATCTTCCGTCTGGCAGAGAAGAAGAAGTGGCACCTGTCTGCAGTTCACCTACAAGGATTCCGCAACGTGACAGTGGATGCTCTATCTCGAACAAACCCGATAGAGTCGGAATGGTCTCTAGACGCAAGATCATTCTCCTTCATCTCTCACCAAGTCCCAGAACTTCAGATAGATCTCTTCGCAACGAGCGACAACAATCAACTTCCTCGGTATGTGGCCCCGTACGAGGACCCCAAGGCAGAAGCAGTGGATGCCATGTCACTGGACTGGAACAGATGGTCCAAGATCTACCTGTTCCCTCCCACCAACCTTCTGCTGAAAGTCCTCTCCAAACTGAGAACCTTCAAAGGGACAGCGGCCCTAGTGGCTCCCAAGTGGCCCCGGAGCAACTGGTACCCCCTGGTCCTGGAGCTGCAGCCCACGCTGATCCCTCTCCCGGGCCCAGTTCTCTCCCAACAAGTACAGAAGTCGATTGTCTTCGCTTCATCATCGAAAATCAAGGACCTTCATCTCATGATTTTCTCTCCCTAGCCGCAAAGAAGAGGTTTGGGATCTCAAAGAAAAGTCTAGACTTCCTCGAGGAATACAAGACCGAATCCACAAGACGTCAATACGAATCATCCTGGAGAAAATGGGTCTCTTTCGTCAAGACAAAAAATACTAAAGAAATCACAATTGATTTCTGCATGTCCTTCTTCATTCACCTTCATGGACAAGGATTAGCAGCCAATACGATTTCAACCTGCAAATCGGCCTTGACCAGACCAATTCTGTATGCCTTCCAAATTGATCTGTCCAGCGACATCTTCAATAAACTGCCGAAAGCATGTGCTCGTCTACGCCCAGCACCCCCACCGAAACCGATCTCCTGGTCATTAGACAAGGTGCTCCATTTCGCCTCCAACTTGGATAATGATTCATGCCCTCTCAAGGATCTGACTCAGAAAGTTATATTTCTCTTTGCTCTTGCTTCGGGAGCCCGAGACAGCGAAATAGTGGCATTATCAAGAGAAGAGGGTCACATCCTGTTTACTGATACAGGAGACATTACCCTCTCCCCTGATCCGACGTTTCTCGCCAAAAATGAATTACCCACCAAAAGATGGGGCCCCTGGAGAATATGCCCCCTGAAGGAAGATGTCTCTTTATGCCCAGTAGAGAGCCTCAAGGTCTATCTTCGCAGAACTTCGAACTTTGGTGGAGGCCAACTCTTCAAAGGAGAAACATCGGGCAGCGACCTGTCACTGAAACAATTAAGAGCGAAAATCACCTACTTCATTCGCAGAGCGGATCCTGACAGTACACCCGCCGGTCATGATCCTAGGAAAGTTGCATCATCTCTGAATTTCTTTCAGAGTATGGACTTTGAAAGCCTTAAAAGCTTCACAGGCTGGAAGTCCTCGCGCGTTTTCTTTAAACATTATGTGAAACAAGTGCACGAAGTCAAACATTTTGTGGTAGCCGCAGGTAGTGTTATGAAACCTGCACCTAACTCTGCATAGAAAAGTGAGTTACTTGGGACTCTAACTCTTCGGGTGCCTATGTTGACCCTCGAGCGATACATAGTGATGTCGAAAACACTTAGTGCTTTTATAACTGTTCTTATCCCAGGTGAAATGTCATAGTTGTCACACAAGTGCCGCATGCCCTGAGCATGATGTGTTTTAATCAAAGACTAACGTTCCTCGAGAACGAGTGCCTACTAATAAATTTGAAATTCCTTTTCAGATTCAAGAGCAAGTCTTTATTACTATGTACATTATAATTACTGTAAATGAACTTTACTTATTGCTGCAATTCATTTAATTTCTGCATTGTGAAATAAAATTTCTATTTTATTACCTGTGCGTCTCAATCAGCTCCTACTTACTATGAAATACATGCCTGTCATAGTTTTATTATCCCCTTTCCTTATGGTTCATGGAGAAATTAAGATACTAACTCTTAATTTATATTCACTCTGATTATGTAATGTTCCAATACGAATACTTACTCTTCATACCCTGGAGATGAAAACAACCTTCTCAGCACACAGTGTCCAACCACCACTGGTCTGCTTTCAGAATGTTCCTATACGAATGCCAAACATTCAGCTTCGTCTCCAAGTTCTTCAAGTTCTTCTATCAGGGTGAATAGCCCTTCAATACCACTTTGACGTCGGCATGGCCCGTGGGAACTTCACTGCCAAGGGGGGCAGGAAGATTCTTCCCTACGGTTCTTTACTAAGATTACTATGCTATTTTGTCAATGCCCTTGGCACTTACTAATAGGGGAAAATCTACCACGATACATTGAATCTCTGGTATTCTTCCATCAGGACGCCATGGCTTGAGCCCAAAAAACGGATTTTGAGCGAAGCGAAAAATCTATTTTTGGGTGAGATAGCCATGGCGTCCTGATGGACCCTCCCTGCTACTTCGTCCAGTTTTTAGGTCCCACCCTGCTCTGCTGTATCATGGTGATCGGCAAGCAACTGGCTTCAGGATGAAGACGGTCGTGACGTCATTTAAGCAATGGCGCCCGTTTGTTTACGTCTCGAGTACCAGAAGTAGCCACGGATGAGATTAGCTATGGAACGGCTCCCAGCTATTCTCAGCCCTTACACACCGAAGCATTAACTCTGTTCGGGGTGTAGATAGCTATGTGGCGCGTTAATACATGCGTCCCCTGTTGATATACGATGTCTTAAAAGGGAAACCTTTAGGATACTCGCTCCAGAAGTTAGAATTCTGTGATAACCTGTGGTTAAATTCTCTGGGAATATCTTAGTAGTTATTTACCCAAGGAAGCTACCAAAAAGGAACCTTCCATCAGGACGCCATGGCTATCTCACCCAAAAATAGATTTTTCGCTTCGCTCAAAATCCGTTTCTTATGACCCCCCCCATACTCATATTCTCTTTCTTTTACAGGAGGAGCAGATGAAGTGTGATCACGACTTCTGTGCCGTGAAACGCCTGCACTTCTACGGGCATACGGCGTGTAGGACCCACGCCCCTTGTGCCAACAAGAAAGGGGATTTGAAGTTCTGGGACCCGCAGAACTGTATGGTCTGCCAGGATCGCCTAGTCGATGCCTTTCATAACCCTCCCTCAGCGGAGGTCAGGGACACTTCTCGGGATAAGCTACGCAAGTGGGTGCGTGGCTTCCAGAAGAACGCCACTGGACCATACCTGGCCACTGAAGAAATGAGGTCCCTTCTGTTCCCAAAGGCCTCCCCTGATTCTGTGGTGCCCAAAGAACTGATCCCCACCGTCCAGATCACGGTGGAACCAGACGTAGTCATGGCCCAGTCCATGCACGAGTGCCACCTGGATTCCGAGAACGACGACCATATGTCGGATATTTCGGAGGGCACAGAGAAGACCCTTATGGCCCAAGGTGCGGAAGATGAAGAGGACCAGGTGGAATACACCGAGTCGGAGCAGGAGGTCGCTCCGCCTTCCATCACCGCCCCTACTCCTACACCGGCGGAAGCGTCTCTCCCGTCCACCTCCGCTACCCCGGAACCCATTCCATCCGCCCAAGAGATGTTCTGGATGATTAAAGCCATTATGGACGACAGGCTTAAAGAAACTCAAGAGTTCATTAGTTCCATGAAGGGGTCCAAAGAACCGAAGAAGATCTCGGTTAAGGATCTCCCTGCATGCTCACATGCCAACCCCTGGAGGTATGCCGAGCATATGGTTATCGCAACCGGCAGGATCTTTATCCGCGATAAGATCGGCACGGTCCCCCTGGAAGATGTGGAGTTCTTCCCGAACTTTGAGGCTTACCCGGACTGTTACGTCCGGCTTCGTTCTGAACCTGCCTCTAAAGAAGAGACCGAACCCAAGGAGGAGATAGTGTTCGATCTCTCGAAGGCCCAGGCTATGCTAGCCACCGCATTTAAAAGTAGGGGTTTTACCTGCTCTAAGCTTCCGGCCCTGAGCAAGAAGCACCCTACTTACGTCGCACCCGACGATGCAGTCCTTCCCTTCATGGAAAAGGCCTTCGCTGCGTGCCACAAGGCTGTAGAAGAAGGAAAACCCTGCCCTGCACTGGAGGAGTGCAAACCCTTCTCCATAGTAACTCCCCCCGACGCTCGACACTGGAAGGATATCCAGAATACATTCGTGGTGGGAAAGCTAGATCCTGACGTAGCCAGACGTCAATTTAACGAAGACCTCCCGAAACTCAACGACCACCTCCTTCGTCGGGAACAAGATACGAAGGAAAGGCTTGCAGCATCCATGTCCCACCAGGTACAACTTGATATCATGGCTGGTGACACCAGAGTCCCAGACCACTACATGGTACTCGCCAAATCCCACATGGCAACTCTGGTGAAGGATTTGTACCACTTCATGAAGGCTCGGAGAGCCTGTCGAGAATTCGTGTTCTCAGGTGCCACTGTGAAACACGAACCCCGGAGACTGATTTCCTCCAACATCTGGGGTAAGCACCTCTTTCCCTCTGACCTCGTGAAAGAGATCACCGACAAGGCCGCCACGGAGAACAGGAACCTTCTCCACAAGTGGGGCACGTCGAAGAAGAGGAAATCTTCCCAGGACGACGGACCTCAACCTAAGAGGATATCCTCCAAGCAGAAAGCCCAGCAACGTCAACAGAGACGGCAGTTTCCGGGACCCGCTACTCCCCAAGTGGCAGCTCAGCCACAGCAGACCTTTCAGCTGGTCACCCAACCGGTCTTGTCACAGTCGCCGGTTTTCACCCCTGCTTTCGAGCAACAGACGACTACCTTTCGTCCCAAAGGTAGAGGCTCAAACAGAGGTGCAGGCAGAGAAGCATCTCGCCGTCCCTCCAGAGGCAGAGGAGGAAGGGGAGCTAGCGTCCGAGGCAGTAAACCCTCGGGACACCAGAAGCAATGAAGTGCTTCCGGTGGGAGGAAGACTCCGCCAATTCCAGGATCGTTGGACCTTCGATCCCTGGGCGCACAGCATCGTCAAGAAGGGTCTAGGCTGGAGTTGGACTCAACCACCCCCAACCTTCCAGCAATTCTTCCAACAATCAACCCCCCTTCTGGAAGAATATGTCCTAGATCTCTTGAACAAGAAGGTGATAAGGAGGGTAAAGTCCACCAGGTTCCAAGGGAGACTGTTTTGCGTCCCCAAGAAAGACTCCGACAAACTCAGAGTCATTCTGGACTTATCCCCCCTCAACAAGTTCATAGCGAACGACAAGTTCAAGATGCTGACTCTTCAACAAATAAGGACCCTTCTGCCTCGAGGTTCTTACACGGTCTCCATAGACCTGGCGGATGCCTACTGGCACGTTCCAATGAACCATCACGCTTCCTCCTACCTAGGATTTCGACTTCAAAGGAAAAGCTACGCCTTCAGGGCCATGCCCTTCGGCCTCAATGTGGCCCCTCGGATCTTCACAAAGCTGGCGGACGCCATAGTACAACAGCTCCGCCTCCGAGACGTCCAGGTGATGGCCTACCTCGACGATTGGCTAGTCTGGGCTCCATCGCCCGAGGATTGTTTAAAATCCTGCAGCAAAGTAACCCAGTACCTAGAACACCTGGGATTCAAGATAAACGTGAAGAAATCTCGCCTCTCTCCAGCTCAGAAGTTCCAATGGTTAGGAATCCAGTGGAACCTTCAGTCACACCGCCTTTCCATCCCCCAGAAGAAAAGGAAGGAAATAGCAGGGACTGTCAAGCGACTACTGAAATCCAAGCGGATCTCAAGACGCCAGCAGGAACGAGTTCTAGGCTCTCTACAGTTCGCCTCAGTGACAAACCCGGTGCTTCGTGCACAGCTAAAGGATGCCGCGGGAGTCTGGAGACGTTCTGCATCCATCGCTCGAAGAGACCTCAAGAGACGGAAGCAAAGGCCCTGAAAAGGTCCATTCCTCTTCAACACCCACCTCCATCACTCAACATCCACACGGACGCTTCGCTGGAGGGTTGGGGAGGTCACTCCCACCAAAAACAGGCTCAAGGCACATGGTCTCCCCTATTCAAGACGTTTCACATCAACATCTTGGAGGCCATGGCGGTCCTTCTAACTCTGAAGAAACTCTCCCCGCCTCCCTCGATCCATATTCGTCTAACCCTAGACAACTCGGTGGTAGTTCGATGTCTCAATCGCCAAGGCTCAAGATCGCCCCAGATAAATCAGGTGCTTCTGACAATCTTCCGTCTGGCAGAGAAGAAGAAATGGCACCTGTCTGCAGTTCACCTACAAGGATTCCGCAACGCTCTATCTCGGACAAGCCCGATAGAGTCGGAATGGTCTCTAGACGCAAGATCATTCTCCTTCATCTCTCACCAAGTCCCAGAACTTCAGATAGATCTCTTCGCAACGAGCGACAACAATCAACTTCCTCGGTATGTGGCCCCGTACGAGGACCCCAAGGCAGAAGCAGTGGACGCAATGTCACTGGACTGGAACAGATGGTCCAAGATCTACCTGTTCCCTCCCACCAACCTTCTGCTGAAAGTCCTCTCCAAGCTGAGAACCTTCAAAGGGACAGCGGCCCTAGTGGCTCCCAAGTGGCCCCGGAGCAACTGGTACCCCCTGGTCCTGGAGCTGCAGCCCACGCTGATCCCTCTCCCGGGCCCAGTTCTCTCCCAACAAGTACAGAAGTCGATTGTCTTCGCTTCATCATCGAAAATCAAGGACCTTCATCTCATGATTTTCTCTCCCTAGCCGCAAAGAAGAGGTTTGGGATCTCAAAGAAAAGTCTAGACTTCCTCGAGGAATACAAGACCGAATCCACAAGACGGCAATACGAATCATCTTGGAGAAAATGGGTCTCATTCGTCAAGGCAAAAAATCCTAAGGAAATCACCATTGATTTCTGCATGTCCTTCTTCATTCACCTTCATGGACAGGGATTAGCAGCCAATACGATCTTTACTTGCAAATCGGCCTTGACTAGACCACTGTTGTATGCCTTCCAAATTGATCTGTCCAGCGACATCTTCAATAAACTGCCGAAAGCATGTGCTCGTCTACGCCCAGCACCCCCACCGAAACCGATCTCCTGGTCATTGGACAAGGTGCTCCATTTCGCCTCCAACTTGGATAATGATTCATGCCCTCTCAAGGATCTGACTCAGAAAGTTATATTTCTCTTTGCTCTTGCTTCAGGAGCCCGAGTCAGCAAAATAGTGGCATTATCAAGAGAAGAGGGTCACATCCTGTTTACTGATTCAGGAGACATTACCCTCTCCCCTGATCCGACGTTTCTCGCCAAAAATGAATTACCCACCAAAAGATGGGGCCCCTGGAGAATATGCCCCCTGAAGGAAGATGCCTCTCTATGCCCAGTAGAGAGCCTCAAGGTCTATCTTCGCAGAACTTCGAACTTTGGTGGAGGCCAACTCTTCAAAGGAGAAACATCGGGCAGCGACCTGTCACTGAAACAACTAAGAGCGAAAATCACCTGCTTCATTCGCAGAGCGGATCCTGACAATACACCCGTCGGTCACGATCCTAGAAAAGTTGCATCGTCTCTGAATTTCTTTCAGAGTATGGACTTCGAAAGCCTTAAAAGCTTCACAGGCTGGAAGTCCTCGCGTGTTTTCTTCAAACATTATGCGAAACAAGTGCACGAAGTCAAACATTTTGTGGTAGCCGCAGGTAGTGTTATGAAACCTGCACCTAACTCTGCATAGAACAGCGAGTTACTTGGGACTCTAACTCTTCGGGTGCCTATGTTGACCCTCGAGCGATACGTAGTGATGTCGAAAACACTTAGTGCTTTCTTATAACTGTTCTTATCCCAGGTGAAATGTCATAGTAGTCACACAAGTGCTGCATGCCTAGAGCTTGATGTGTTTTAATTAAAGACTGACGTTCCTCGAGAACGAGTGCCTACTAATAAATTTGAAATTCCCTTTCAGATTCAAGAGCAAGTCTTTATTACTATGTACATTATAATTTACTGTAAATTAACTTTACTTATTACTGCAATTCATTTAATTTTCTTCAATTGTGAAATAAAATTCTTATTTTATTACTTGTGCGTCTCAATCCGCTCCTACTTATACTATGAAATACATGCCTGTCATAGTTTTATTATCCCCTTCCTCATGGTTCATGGAGATACTAAGGTCCTAACCCTTATTATATATTCACCTTTGCAATGTAATATTCCAATACGAATACTTACTCTTCATACCCTAGAGACGAAACTATCCCTCTCTACATACAGTGTCCAACCACCACTTGTCTGCCTTCGAGAATGTTCCGATACGAATGCCAACCATTCAGTCTCGTCTCCAAGTTCTTCAGGTTCTTCTAGCAAGGTGAATAGCCCTTCGATAACCACTTTGATCTCGGCATGGCCCGTGGGAACTTCACTGCCAAGGGGGGCAGGAAGGTTCTTCCCTACAGTTCTTTTATTAAGATTACTATGCTACCTTGTTCAAAGCCTTTGGCACTTACCCAATAGGGGAAAATCTACCACGATACATTGATTCTCTGGTATTCTTCCATCAGGACGCCATGGCTTGAGCCCAAAAAACGGATTTTGAGCGAAGCGAAAATCTATTTTTGGGTGAGATAGCCATGGCGTCCTGATGGACCCTCCCTGCTACTTCGTCCAGTTTTTAGGTCCCACCCTGCTCTGCTGTATCATGGTGATCGGCAAGCAACTGGCTTCAGGATGAGGACGGACGTGACGTCATTTAGCAATGGCGCCCGTTTGTTTACGTCTCGAGTACCAAAAGTAGCCACGAACGAGATTAGCTGTGGAACGGCTCCCAGCTATTCTCCGCCCCTACACACTGAAGTGTTAACTTTGTTTGGGGTGTAGATAGCTATGTGGCGCGTTAATACATGCGTCCCCTGTTGATATACGATGTCTTAAAAGGGAAACCTTTAGGATACTCGCTCCAGAAGTTAGAATTCTGTAATAACCTGTGGTTAAATTCTCTGGGAATATCTTAGTAGTTATATACCCAAGGAAGCTACCAAAAAGGAACCTTCCATCAGGACGCCATGGCTATCTCACCCAAAAATAGATTTTTCGCTTTGCTCAAAATCCGTTATTTAATTCTCGTAATTAATTAGCTATTTAGGCATATTCTTGTGAAGATGTGATTATATGCATAATTATTTCATTTTTCCTCTGTCGATCGTATAGTTAGAGTTTCGGTGATTTAGGTAATCGAGAACTCGTCTAGCTTAGTTAGACTAACCTAGACTCTGTCTATACGTTCGACATTCCCCGATTACCTTTGTGTTTTGTTTTCATTCCATTGGAGACTGATACCTCCTGTAATGTTATGAAACTTCTCACGTCTCTTCGGAGACTTAAAGGTAATCCCTTTCCCTCTGAGTGTAGTCCCAGACTACAACCCTTATGGCTGTGCCTGAATATTATTCAGACATGGCTGACCTGGGGTTTGGTTTCTGCCTATCCCCTTAACCTTTGGTTGTGGATATACCAGCAGGTTTTGGGATTTGGTCAGAATCTCAGAGTATTTAGTTTTATGTCGTTGACCTTCCGACAGGGTGAGTTGGTTGTGGGATAACTTTACTCCCCTGCCGACAGGTTACCGACAATGGAGGTTAGTCCTCCATAGTCGATTTGGTTATGGTAGTACTGTATACCATTTTCTCCTTGCGACTAAAGACTTGTCCTGTGTCACAGTTCCTTGGGCTGAAAGTAATTCCCTTTTAGCCTAAGATAACGTGGCACTGGAATCCTGTTTCTCTTTGTGGGAGGAGGCGCAGTGTCGCCCCCTCCCCTTGACTGTGTCGGCAGTCTCTGGGTTGGAGAACTGAGTCTCTCCTAGCACCCGGATTCTGTCGATACCATACAGAAACAGAGTTCCTTTCATAGGTGCTAGGACTGTCAAGGTTGACAGTTCCTTTCACAATTGTTACAGGACCCTTTTCCCCTTCCCCTCACCCCTTTTTAATGGTTTATCCATTGCCTTTTAGGCTGACATCCTGCATCCTTTCCTTAACGGTAGAGTGCTGGATGCAGCCAGACTACCTCTCTCATCCTGGCTGACGGCAGGGCATACTGCCGCCTGCCGGCCTGGCCGACAACCAAGATGGCTGCCGACAGTCATGGACTGTCGGCGGCTGCCGACGTTGCCGGCGGTTGTCAGCATGATAGCCTTTTTGCCGGCCTGGCCGGTAACCAAGATGGCTGCCGACAGTCATGGACTGTCGGCAGCTGCCGTCATTGCCGGGGGTTGCCGACATTGTCGGCGGTTGTCGGCATGATAGCCTTTTGCTGGCCTGGCCGGCAACCAAGATGGCTGCCGACAATCATGGACTGTCACCAGTTGCCGGCCTGGACGGCAGTGGCGTCCATGATGGCTGTGAGTGGTTAGTCCCTTCTGTCCCCGAGGTTCTCAGTCCTCCCTTGGACTGTAGCTATAGGTTCTGTTGCCTGTATGCTGCCGGCAGGGCCGGCAACGCGGCGCGCCGACTGTACCAGTACTGTCGGCGGGTTGCTGGCAGCAGTACTGTAGCTATATAGAAGCCAGAATGTTACATTCTCCCCTTCTATTAGAACCTCCTTTCGGTAAAAAGGTAGTCTATTAGACTTTTCTTCCTTAATTACTGTATATAGTTACAGTAAAGGATAGTCCTTTTATCCATACTGTCTCTCTCTCTGTCTCGCTAGGTCTGCAAGGTATGCAGACATATCCTAGCCAGACCGGCAACATGCCGGATATACTGCTGTATAGGTTATACAGATAGCCAGTATATCTCAGTATAGAATATACTGTAGATAGAAAACTACTATATTTCTTACACTAGTGGTTTTTTCCAATATATTTTGGATATCCAATTCGGGCAATTGCTGAGCCTAATCCTATATTGAATGAATGTGATTTCTTCAATATCCTGATTAGAAATCCATTTAGGATTATCCTGCAATATTAACCCTGGATAGGTACGGTGGGTCGTACGCGACCCCGAGCGTCAAAAAAAAAGAGGTTTTTCTCACGTGACTCACCCCCGTGACTGAATTTGTGGGTGATCGACCTGCAGGAGGTGTCTCCCCTACACGCTCTAGTAGTGTCCAGATGTGCATTGCTGTAGCTGTACTCCTTCCCCGATTTCTGAGACGCGTCGGGGTCGAGCGCGACCGAGTTTACCCTTCTAAGGTAATTTGCATAATTATCAAAGTTATTACGTATTATGAAATTGTCGTAGAATGGTGCAACTTGTATAGGTTATCAGTTGTGGAAAGTCTTAGTGGATTGTTTGGCTACCATGTGCATGATTTTTTTTTTAGTTAAAATGTCGTTCATCACCACGAGGACCATTTTACCGCGAGTGCCCCTTTTTCATTTTTTTTCATTTTTTTGCCAAGTAATTTTTCCGTAAGATATTGCCAAATAGTGTCGTAAAACTTTTGCTTGTTTAGTGTTGGAAAGTGTGTCTAGATGATCTGGCTACCCATGCGTGACTTTTTTTTTGTCAGATACGACGTAGTTATTGGTATATTGGGTATTTAACTGCGGTTGCCAATTTCTGTTTTTTTCAATATTTGTAAAAATTTTTACGTAGTAAGGAATTGCCGTATATCATTCATTTTTTTTTCATGTTTATGTGTTAGAAAGTGTGCCTTGATGGTTGGGCTAACACGTGCATGTCTTTTTTTTTACCTGAGATGCCGTATATTAGAATGTTGGGCATTTTACCGCGAGTGCCCCTTTTTAATTTTTTTTCATTTTTTTGCCAAGTCATTTTTCCGTAAGATATTGCCAAATAGTGTCGTAAAACTTTTGCTTTTTTAGTGTTGGAAAGTGTGTCTAGATGATCTGGCTACCCATGCGTGACTTTGTTTTTGTCAGATACGACGTAGTTATTGGTATATTGGATATTTAACTGCGGTTGCCAATTTCTGTTTTTTTTCAATATTTGTAAAAATTTACTACGTAGTAAGGAATTGCCGTATATTATTCATTTTTTTTCATGTTTATGTGTTAGAAAGTGTGCTTTGATGGTTGGGCTAACACGTGCATGTCTTTTTTTTATCTGAGATGCCGTATATTAGAATGTTGGGCATTTTTCCGCGAGTGCCCCTTTTTATTTGTTTTGCATTTTTTTGCTTAGTCATGTTACCGTAAGGAATTGGCAAGTAGTGTCGCAAAACTTATATTTTTATAGTGTTGGAAAGTGTTTCTAGATGATCTGGCTACCCATGCCTCTTTTTTTTTTAGCTAGATATGGCGTATATATAAGTATGTGTTCGATTTTCCTGTGATTGCCATTTTTTCGTTTTTTCCAATTTCTTTCAAAATTACTACGTACTAAGGAACTATCACAGAGTAATGATTCAGTTATATGTTTATTTGTCGGAAAATGTGCCTTGATGGTTTGCCTAGCACGTGGCTGAAATTTTTTTTTTCTGAAATGCCGTATATTAGAATGGCCATTTTTCCGCGAGTGCCCCTTTTTATTTGTTTTGCATTTTTTTGCTTAGTCATGTTACCGTAAGGAATTGGCAAGTAGTGTCGCAAAACTTATAATTTTATAGTGTTGGAAAGTGTTTCTAGATGATCTGGCTACCCATGCCTATCTTTTTTTTTTAGCCAGATATGGCGTATATATAGATATGTGTTCGATTTTCCTGTGATTGCCATTTTTTCATTTTTCCCCATTTCTTTCAAAATTACTACGTACTAAGGAACTATCACAGAGTAATGATTCATTTAGATGTTTATTTGTCGGAAAATGTGCCTTGATGGTTTGCCTAGCACGTGGCTGAATTTTTTTTTTTCTGAAATGCCGTATATTAGAATGTTAGCCATTTTTCCGCGAGTGCCCCTTTTTATTTGTTTTGCATTTTTTTGCTTAGTCATGTTACCGTAAGGAATTGGCAAGTAGTGTCGCAAAACTTATATTTTTATAGTGTTGGAAAGTGTTTCTAGATGATCTGGTTACCCATGCCTATCTTTTTTTTAACCAGATATGGCGTATATATAGGTATGTGTTCGATTTTCCGGTGATTGCCATTTTTTCGTTTTTTCCCATTTCTTTCAAAATTACTACGTACTAAGGAACTATCACAGAGTAATGATTCATTTAGATGTTTATTTGTCGGAAAATTTTGTTTACTTCTTTTTTGATTGAATATCATCAAATTTTTTTTAGCTAAAATATTATATTGTTTCACATTTTTGTTTTTTTTCGATTTTATTTCCCTTCAAAAAATTTTTTTTGGGTCAGAATTTAAATTTTATAGTCGTAAAATAATCGACAATTATCCAGCAACCCACCATACAATTTTTATGCATATCCAATAATAATTAGATTAGTAAATAACACCTTGAAATTGACATACCCTTCCTACATTTCAAGTGGCAGATTAGGGAGTCTGAGTCAGTGTGGTTGGCGGCCATTTTGTGGACATATCCGAAGCGTAAGTTGCCTTATCTATATATATTCTTGTTCCCTATAGAATTTGTGATATTTTGGTATATTTTTACCTGCATAAATATCATATTATATATTAAATATATGTATTTTTTAACAAAATTTCTAAGTACTCAAAAAATCTATCTTTATTTCCTTACTCCAGAAAATCCCTCTTAGTTGTATGTACACAAGGACACAATTTAGGCAAAAGGTTTTGATTTTTTAAATATCAGCAGTAATAAAATCCTTTAAAAAAACAAGGTATAGAAGAATTTTATGTTGGAATACTTAAATATATCCAAACAGGAAATAAAACAATCTTAAAACTTCACAAAGATAGTGAAAAAAATTCCGATTGAGAGAGGAGTAAGATATGTACACCTTAATCTTTACTAAATTATCCATAATATGTCTAGAAGAAGTTTTATGAATTAATATTAATGTGGAATGGGATATGGCCCCTGATATAAATGTAATTTACAAAATAATGAAGATTTTTTTACATATTTCTATTTTAGGATAACATATGTTTATTTCCTAAAAAAAATAGCCACTTCCTATTTCATTTGGGTACCCAAAAAAATTCATGAAATTTGGACAAATTTTTTTGGCCAAAAAAAGTTACCCTTTTTTTCTCATTTCAGATCTTCACCTCCATGGGTCTGACTTCATCCAAAATACATCAAGATGTGTCCTAAACATTCAAGAATCAATTCCTAAAAGGATTTGTGTATATATGTATAAACTTTTTTTTTATGAATTTTTATGTCAGGTCTTTTTTTTCTACTTAATTTTTTAAAATATTTATAGTAAATAGTTTTTCTGCAGATGAGTAGTATTTATCTTTACAGTTGTTTTAAGCATTCATTGAAGTTTTTTTTGGCAAAAGAAAAAAAGAGGTTACTGCAAAAACTGATTTTTCAAGAATTTTTTTTGGCGTCGGGGTCGTTCGCATCCGAGTATACCCTTAAAGGGGTGTCCGAGGAGCGTACCTATCCAGGGTTAAATATTTCAGGCAAGAGTAATACACTCTTATTCCGTAAAGGGTACAGCCCCTTTTTTCTTTGAGTCTCCCTGATCAGGAAACTCTATGATTTAATATAGTAGGAAGACTACAGCAAATGACCCGAGTAGGATGTTCATTTATATGTCTTTATTATTCTGTTCCATCTAGTGCTAGATGGACCCTACTGTCATATGCTGCCTTGTAGGCAGCATAATGATAAGACTGCATTACATAGGTACAGTAGTCGATATGTTGCAATTTACACTTTTGCAATTTAGAAACTACAGTACCATGTTACAGTAGTATTTCCTAACTTACCTTGGGTATCCTCCAGCGAGTTTTCTGCTGATACCGCTTATATATTGAAGGAATAATTTCTTCAATAGTCTAATTTGAAATCAGTCATCCTGACCCCACAGTATTAACAATTTTGGGATAGTTAATTGATACTTCTCTACCCCTAAGGGTAAATAACCCTTCTACTTGGATTTTCTCACAGAGAAAGCTCCATGTAAGTTAATACTAAGGGGAGATAGCAACATTTGCTCGCGGAGGTATACTGTACAGGTATGTATCTCCTACTATCCCTTTATAGCTTCTATCCTAAGCTATTCTGTTGTAGATGACATTTACATGTTGATTATTATAGTAATAATCCATTATATACTCATTTGGTTTTCCTTTCTTTACAGAAGGAACACCAGATACCTTGTACGGCAGTCCGCTACAGAGCCAAGGCTAAGGACTTTTACGGTCATAATACTTGCAGGTTACATGCCCCCTGCAATATTATTTCCGGATCCCTACATTATTGGAACCCACAGGGTTGCAATATATGTTGGACATTGATGTCTGAAGGTTTTGATAATCCCAAGTCTACAGAGACTAAGGATATAGCACAGTATAAATTACGTAACTGGGTGAGAGGCTTCCAAAAGATCTCTCCGGGACCTTTCCTACCTAATGATAGGATGCGTAAGCTATTATTTCCAGAGCTAAGTGAGGAAATAGTAGTGCCTCAGGAGTCAACTACGTTCCCTGATGGCGAGAAAACCTTTGGGATCGAGGGCAAGAAGTGCCCTAAGGTAGAAGGGAAATATGTTGTATCGGACTTTCCTCCGCCTCTGCCGGCTAAAGAGCCATCGATGTCAACACCTTCGTCTTTTACCCCTCTATTGGATAATGTGGTACAATTATGTATCCAACTGAAGAATCAGATAGAGAGCTTTAGTAAACAAAGCAAAACGCAGGAAGTAAAACACAAGATAGAACCTTGTAAATCTCCTCTTGTTGCTTCCCACAGGTCAGTTAAACGACCCATGAATCAAGACCTTCCTTCATGCTCCTTAACCAATCCCTGGAGGTTTGCGGAGCAGATGTCGATTTCAAATGGCAATCTCTTCATTTCAGAGAAAATAGGTACTGTTCCCTTGGACAAAATCCAATTTTGGCCAAGCTCTGAAGTTTTCCCTAATTGTTGGGTTCGACTGAGGTTCAAACCAAAGACAAGGAAAAGAACAGAACAAAAGGAGGTCAGGATTCTTGACCATGGTAAGGCACAGACTATCCTTTCAGGTAATCTGAAGAAGGCGGGTTATTCAGAGACGACGGTTTTCTCACTGAATAACATACACCCTTCCTTTCTTGCTCCTGCTTCACTCTCCTTCCCCTTTATGGGGAAGGCATTTACTTCTGTCACCAAAGCTGTAGAGGCGGGTGAGTCATGTCCCACACTCGATGAGTGCAAGCCTTTGTCACCAGCTTTTCCCGGACAGGAAAAGGATTGGAAGGAAGTCCATTTGACATTTTCAGTAGGAAAATTAGACAAGGATGTCGCAAGCCGACAATTTAATGTATGTCTCCCTAAATTGTCCGATTTGCTCTTGTTTAATGAACACGAGTCAAAGGAGAGACTGGCGACATCCCTTTCTCTACAAAACTACATAGAGTTGTGTTCAACTTACGAGAACACCCCAGACATGCTCATGGTCTTAGCCAAAATGCATATGGCTACCTTACCTTTACGCCTTTGTGAAGACTAGGAGAGCATGTAGAGAGTTTGTGTTTGCTGCTGCAACGGTGAAACACGAAACAAGGAAGCTAATATCTTCCAACATCTGGGGTAAAGACCTCTTCCCACAAGAGGTCATTAAGAAAGTAATTAAGAATGCCGCCATGGAAAACATAAGTCCCCCAAAAATGGGGCATTCCCTCAAAAAGAAAATCTTCTGTGGTTGTGGGTCCCCAACCTAAAAAGAAGATCGAAAATACTGGAAATATCCGGGCTGCTCAACAACAACCCATTATCCTAGTGACCAAGATGCTACAGGCAGATGGTCAAAAGTCTAAACCTACTGGCAGTTCGAAGCATAAAGACGCTTCGGCTAGGAGGAACATTCCCTCAGGATCGCAGGACCTTCGATCCTTCGGTCCAGAGCCTATTCAAGATGAGCCATTGATGGGGAACAGAAATGTCCCTACTATTATCTCCTTACCTCCTCCTACAGTTCAAAACCCTCCTGGAGGAGTATACCTGAGAGCTATAGAGCATACAGGTAGTAAGAAAGCTATGGCTCATCGAGTCCCAGGGAAGGCTATTTTGTGTTCACAAGAAGGACTCAAGAAGTCTCTGAGTCATTCTGAACCTGTCGCTACTCAACAAGTTCATAATAAACTGCAAGTTCTGAATGTTAATCCTTCTGAACATATGGACCTTGTTCCAACTAAGGGTGTTCGTAGTCTTGTTAGACCTGAAAGGTGTCCTCTGGAACCTTCCAGTCAACCACCCCCTTCCTCCTGCCTAGGATTCATGTCACGGAGAGTAACATTCATCCTAGAATAGATACGTATCAGATTCACAGGCCTAAGTATCTTCATAGTGATGACCCGGTTCCTGGGACATCACAGATGCAAGATATGCTTCTAGAAGTATCGACTTTCTCCAGCTCTAGGGTTTCGATGGCTAAAAAACCATCGAAGCCCTCAGTTACATCAGCTCCCTTTTCCCTTGGGAAGTTAAAAGGAACTCGCGAGGTCTGTCAGGAGATTCAGCTAATCGATCAGATTCCCAAAATACCAACAAGGAAAAGTGCTAAACTTTCCCCAGTTCGCAATAGTGACAGACCTAGTGCAAAGTGCACATCGGAAAGATGCGTTAAGAGCCTGGAGAAAACACGCATCAAACGCTTGAAGAGATAAAAAAAGACTGAGATCGGTCCCTCTTTAATCGCTTCTTTAACAAAAGTTAAAACACGAAAGTCCCAGGACTCTGCTGGTCCTTTCGTGGGCAGGGAAGCACCCTCCACACAGATCAGACTCCCTACGTCTGAGCTGGTACACCGAAGCGATAATAAGACGTCACAATCGAACGTCTCGTACAGTCTTAGTGATGTTACCCATCCTTTTCCTAAAGGGATGGCACCTAACAGCAGTTCATTTACATTTGATCCACGATGTGACGGTGGATACTCTATCACGATCCAAGGCGATAGAGTTGGAATGGTCCATGGACGCAGACATATTCCCTCCCAAATGGGAACAAGTCCCGGAACTGCAGTTCGACCTCTTCATCACGAGCGTCTTCAAGAAACTACCTCGCTAAATAGCCCCATACAAGGATCCTCTAATGGGTCTGATAGACTAGATGAGGCCGGTCCTAGCTCCGATCCTAGGTATATTTCCGAAGGTTCAGAAATTAACTGCCTTCGTTTTATCACAGAGAACCCAAACCCTTCATTTCATGAATTTCTTGCTCTAGCTCTGTTCTAAAATCCCAGGTGTGGAATTATACAGATAGCTCTAGTGCCGGTGTACGTAGTACATAGGGCAGTTAATGGTAACCAGTACAGGTTTTATGAAGAGCGGTTATCTTTTACCTTCTCTTCAATCTAGAGTGGCTTTTCTTGACTTCATTCCTTCAAGAAAGAAATACGATTCCTGTACTTGTTTCAGGTATAATCCCATTGTCAAACTACATTCGTTTTGCTATCTATCTCTTGTAGTCATTTATTAAAAATAAATGTCTATTTGAATGTAGTGCGTCCATCTTCGCCAGACAATTGTATCTATACATGCCAGACTTTTTATTTGCTTAGAATGCATCCTTCACATTTTTGTATGCATCTAAGGTTAGACATAAGAGTCTGATGTCTTTTTGACTAAATATACAACTTGAGACTATTTGTATATTCAGTGGATACTTAAGTTTGGTCATACTATTTATGTTAACCTTGAAATCCCTTTTCAACTGTCTAGATGACTCTTCCCTGTAGGAGGCAGGAAGCACTAACATTGTTTATGATTAGTGATGATGACATATAACGGTATTGTCACAAGTCTCATATGGTGAGTATGACCATTGAAAAGGTTGATATAAGGTTTAGGCACTGATGGAAAATTCACAGATACATTAATGCTCTGGTATGCTTCCATCAGCACGACATGGCTTTAGCCCAAAAAACGGATTTTGAGCGAAGCGAAAACTCTATTTTTGGGTGAAATAGCCATGTCGTCCTGATGGACCCACCCATCTCTTTTGCAGAAGAGATCTTCAGTTCCTTCCCGTAAGTACTGTATCTGTAACAGCCTATGCTCAATGCTACAAGGAATGGCCACTATCGTAGGGATGGCGCTGTTGTACTATCGATAGTAGTAGGGAACGGGGATGGCCTTTGAAGGGCCCGCCTTTTATTTTTGCCACACCTCCTCGAACGTAAACTCTATCTGGGGTGCAAATTGCTATGTGGTGTGCCATTACGTCCTTACGCGATATCCCTTCTTAGAATTTTAAGGGATATTCGCTCCAGGAGTTAGAATTCTGGGTACCTTCGGTAAATTCTCTGGGATATATCACTGTAGTCACATATAACCTAGGAAGCTACTAATGAAGGAACTTCCATCAGGACGACATGGCTATCTCATCCAAAAATAGATTTTCCACTTCGCTCAAAATCCGTTCAGTGTGTCCACTTATTTTCAACAAAGATTGTAAATATAAAATCTAAATGCACAGTACTGCAATATGCATAATATTAGCAAATGTCTACATAGAGAGCAAGTACAATAAAAGTTTTTCTTATTCAGTATATAGAGATCTAATACCTCCAATGTTGCATGATGCTTTCTTCAAAGTTGTAATGAAGCTGCCCTAGACTTAATCTTCAAGGGAAAGTGAAAATTGGAAAAAGATAGTCCCAAAAAATTGCGCAGGTGAACGTGATGAGTCTAGAAATAATGGATGAACAACAAAGGACAGAAATCAATGTACCCGAGTAATACCAATTGTTATAATGAACCTTAGATATTTCCTGCAACATGAAATGCAATGCAAACTGTATATAGTAGCCTACCGAGAGACAAAAAGCATGTAAATAGACACCCTAAGTTAGGGATTTCAATCCTTGTTGGGATAAACAGGTTCTATAAAAACCTAGGCTACTAAATTTAACTTTCTTCTTCTTCTTTTAAGCAATTTTTAGGGCAAAAATGACAGAACCACTTCTCAGTTTACATTACGGCTGCTACAATACTTGTATGGAGTGCTTAGTCTACTAATTACTACTGATTTTTTATAATAACTTTTAGTTTTGGGTAAGCTCATGTAGGTAAATATCACATAAGGTTCTTTGTAATCTCTCCAATGAATAGCATTAAATATCAATTGAAAACCACTTGGAGTTTTTGTTTTTTGGCAAAACATTTGTGACTACAAAACTTTTAGCGGTAAGTTGTTATGGTTTCTCTAACACTTCAGTATTTCCCTTGATCCTACTCAGAAATGAGACTTAAATGGTCTAGTCTTGAAAAAACATAAAAAATTTATTGTACCTTTTCAATTATATGCCAACATAAGCAAAAATCAATGCTACCAAAAGGTTTTGTAATGCAGCAACATATTTTAAGGATTAAACGCCTTGTAAAACACTACTGTACACAATTGCTGGCAATTAAATTTTCATCCTTTGTATATTCAATCTAATGTACCATAAAGTACAGCTAACTTTTTACAAATAAAAAAAGAATTATGTATTTTCTTTTTACCTTAACATCAGCTCTGGTCTTGTCAGTAACTTCCATGAGGAATTCACACTTGCCTGCATCTTCGTCACCAAGAAGGAAATTCAAGATATTCAGATCGACAGTGGCACCAAGATTATCAATGTTGCTGATGAACACGTATTCTTTTCCCTGAGGGGCAATTTAATGTTAATATCATACACCCCAGAGTTTCACACTCTTAAAATACTTTTTAATGTTTCTATATAAGAAAACTAACATGGAAAAATCTATATGCAAAACACATTACTATATTACTGAAGATTCGTTCTTTTGCAATTTTGTTTTTCATATTTCTTTAAGTTATTTATACAAGATTTTATGACAGGTATTCTTGGGGGAAGTATATATCAACTTAATTATACAATATATTTCAGTGATAAACAAGTTACCTCATTTATAAATTTTTCTAACAAGCCTGAATTCTGGAAAGACTGGTAAAAATCCCCGTGACCGGGAGGATACCACCTGCAAAGATCAAAAATTTTATTCAAATAAAAAGTTCTTACAAAAAATTGAATTATCATCATACAATGAGGATATCTGAAACTTTTGGGTTCTAATTAGTCTGCTGAAGAAATGAAAGCTGTAAAATAGGGCTGACCAAAATCATCTTCTCGATATAAAATCAAAAGACTAGACCAACAACAAAATTATCATATAAATTGTGTAAATGTTACGATAAGTAAAGATAAAATCCATGAAAGCAAATGACATGACACCGATCTTATGAAAGTTTACATAAACTGAAAAAAACATGCTTAAAAGTAAAAATATTTAAATAAAATGAATGTTCTGTTGCTATAAAAAAAATAACAAATTACTGTACAGTGCTAAAATATCCAGTACTGTATCTTGTGGTATATAGTTATAAAACTTAAAATTACAATAGACCTCTTAACTTAGTCAGGATAATTTACATCTCTCTCATTACACTCTACGTGTAACTACTGTACCAGTAGTATTTACCTATTGTGTTGGCATAATGTGGAAACACGAATAAGTTCAAGAGTCTATTACATTTGGCAAAATTCCTGAAAGAAATGGTCCATACATATTCTAATAGCAATATACCAGTGGAACCAAATGTAGAAGGAAACTTATCATAGAGCTAGGGCAGGCTTCTCAATTAAGAGTATTTTTACTGCTTCCTAATCATGATGTGAACATTACTCATTGAAGCATGATGTCATCATAATCTGAATAAACAAGCTTCATACAGAATAATCATCTGTATACATGAAGATGGTTAACTTTGAAATATATGCCAAGAAATCCCGAGGAAGAGTGGAAATTAATAAAAGAAGATTTTATTGGAATTGCAAGTGATATGAGTGTGGCAAGAGGATTGTTGGAGGCAGCATAAAGAAGGGTAGTGAATAATGGAATGAAGGAGTGAAGATGAAAGTGGTAGAGAAAAAAAGGGCATTTAAAAAATGATTGCAGAGTAATAGTGTAGAGAAGTAGGAAAGAAATCAAGAGAAAAATGTGGAAGTAAAACATAAGGTAGCTGATCCAAGGAGGATGGCTGACTGGAGGTGGGATCAGGGATTTGAAGAAGTTTTGGAAAGAAGTGAAGAGAGTAAGGAGGACAAGACTGAGAGAGAGTAAGGAGGACAAGACTGAGAAGTCAAGAGACGGTGAAAGATGAAATGGAAGGTTTTTGAAAGGAGAGGAGGCACAGAAAAGGTGGACTGAATATTTTGAAAGGTTGCTAAATGTTGAAGATAATGGGAAGGCAGTTATAAATGCTGTTGCAAATGTTGTGGTGCTAGTGATAGGAAATAAGAATGATGTAGAGATTACAAGAGAGAATGTGAAGAGAGCACTAGATTAAACGAGAGCATGAAAGTACCTGTTATGGATGACGTGCGGACCGAGATGTTGAAGCTTGACGAGAAAGTTTAATATTACAAATTCTATATTTGCATTTTTTCCTAGCTATACAAACCTGAGTCATTTAAATAGGGTTACTACTAATCATGTTTTCTACAACTGCCCAATCAAAATTTTGGTTGATTGCATCATGCTTTGTGCTGGGTAAATGCAGCACATGCACAAGGAGCAAGCAGGAGCTTGCTCACAGCATCGCTTCACAACACTCAACTGGTCAGACTTGCGGGGCGGTTGAGGCGGGACCTTTGGTAAATGACTCAGGTTTGTATAGCTAAGAGATATACAAATTACCTGGTATATAAAATTTGTAGTTAATTATTACGCAGATACAAACTTCCTTCCAAGTTATTTATATGGGGAGTCTTCCTTAGGAGGGAGGAAGTATCCGTGAAGTTAAAGAGGCAAACCCTTACTCTTTGGGAGATCTAATTACTGTACTATAAGTAATAGCAAGAGATCAACATGAATCATGGAGGATAGCACATCCAGCTCGTAAAGAGGTGAGGCCAAACTTACGATTATTGATAGTTAAAACCTTCTCTGATACAGTTACTAATAATAATAGTGACCCGAGAGAACTGCCATGGAACGGAGGAGCCGACTCATATCGAGGCAAGGCGGTTTGTTCACTTCCCATGAAGGTAATCTTCGCCGGGGGTGAAGTGGTATAAACACCAAGTGTTACATAATAAAAATGGGAAATTTTTAGTAAATCAGTAAATGCTAAAAAAATTGAGGTAAACTTACTTGCATTGTGGTGAAAACCCCAAGGTAGGCTTCAAGTCCAGTCAAGATCACCACCCACCTCAGCATTCTTTATAGCCAAGAATGCCAGAGTAATGAGGCTTGGGGTTGAAACTGGCATGTGTCCTGTGAGAGCTGCCAGCTAGGTCATAGCTGTACTCTCACCACAACACTCACTTAAGACTTGAATGTGCAATTTTTAAGGTAAATATCCAACTGGAGGTTTTCCCTTCTATCCACCTGCTTTAGGACTTTTGTGTATGCGTGGTTTCACGAAACATTGAGGTTGCGGCGCACTCACATATACAGTATAACATGCTCGAGGTGGGTCCCTAGCAATGCTTCCCCCGATGGATGTCTAGGTTCTTATGCTAGTTTCTCTGAATCACAGAGACATGGTGTTTCTGAACCCATTCTTTTGGAGTGGCCAAAACTCACAAAAAAGAGGTTTTGAGGTCTAGTAATATTGAGTGGTTTTGCGGTACGCTAAGGCTGTGGCAAGCTCACATAAATCATGTGCTTGACGGAGGTCAATAGCGATGCTCCCCTTGAGGTTGTATAGGCTCTTATGATAGTTTCTCTCTATCAAAAAGAAAGGATGCTCCTAATACATTCTAGCGGAGCCTCCAAAGCTAACAAACATTGTAGTTTTGCTGACTAGTATAATCAGGTGGTTTGGCGGAATGCTATGGTTGCAACAATCTTATCTAGATCATCTGCTCGAGGGGGGGTCCCTAGCGAGGCTTACCCAGAGGATGCATAGGTTCATCTGATATTTTTTATTATTTGGAGAAAGTGTCTCACTGATTACTCTCTTCCAGAGTGGCCAGAGTTCATGAACAAAAAAGGGAGGCATGTCTCAGCTATTTGTTCTATAAGAAATTTGCACTGCTCTACAGAACAGAATAGCTAGTTGTTCATGTGATCAGAAACCTCCTTGAGAGACAATAGTGTGAAAGAGTTAACCTGAGATCTTTTGTAACCTGGGTCTGGATTGTTCATTGAACCAGAGACTGGACAAGGTGGCATCTTTCTGATGTCATGTTATTGCACCGGGGGGGGGGGGGGGGGGCTATTCCCCTGAAGATAGTGAGATTCATGTTAGGCCTTAGCCAACAGGGTGTCCATGTCTAGGAAGAAGAACGCCTCTGATCTGAGAGTACCAATAGAAGAACATCGGAGCACACTGTTTGTTCCTGGACTTCTTAAGAGGCAAGCTCGTGAAAAAAAGTCCAAGTTAAAATTCACCAGATCCAGTTCTTATAATAAAAATGAGAATAGGATCACTACCGCAAAATATAGCATTTTCTAGGTTGGGTTTCTGCAGAAAGAGGACCCTGCAAGTAGGTTTGTTTACTTGACTGGAAGATAAATAAGTCAAAGTAAAGGGTAGATAGGTCCTTGACTTAAGCCCTTCTGACTGGGATTGCATGGATAATATTAGGAGATAATGAAAAACCCCACATCCCTGATTCAAAAATAAGAGGGAATTACTCCTATGAGATAGTTCTGTCCTCCAGAAACCTTGGTAACTAGGGTGTCAATAGTTCTTTGGGGCAGGTTATTCTAGTATCACAGACCAGGGCCTGCTTCAAGTTCTAGAACTAGATCTGAACTTCCATAAAAGCTACAGCAACTGTTTTCAAAATTGTCAAACAGTCCTCAGCCAAGGTGACAAGATCTTGGAATGCTCTCCACTCTAGAATAAGTCTAATAAGGGTTCTACTTTGACCTGGATAGCCCTCATTTGTTGACTAATTCTTCCCAGGGAAAACATTAGTTAGAATTCTATGTGACGTGTCAAGCAAGCTCATTGCGATTAGTCTATGAGTGATGATAGTGTAGTTCTTTTTATTCGGTCTGGAGGTCTCCTCAACCTTATTGTGACAGAGTCCAGACCCGTTGATCATTTCTTATATATAAATAAGTTGTGATGTCCATCTGAATCCCTTGGATCTCCTGGCTTTATATTCCAGGTGAGGGAGAAGGACGTTGGCCATTACAATAGTATTGGCTAAAAATGGTGGCTAACAAGTATTCTGGCAAGGTTAAATGATTCATGGCAGGAAAAATATTTAAGGACAAACTTTATTAGGATATATGGAGGGCACAACTCTCCTGGTCATACAAGGTTAGTACTCATACATAGTCATGACCGCTCCTACTTGGTGATGTCTTGATTCCACAGGGGAAATATCTGGACTAGGCCTCTTCGTAAACCTCCTTGTCAGGCTTTGAGACAGGGGTAAAGGCAATTTACTGCTCTCAAAGTTCTTATCTCTTAAAGATTTCTTACCTTTTCCAGAGAGGTTTGCTGCCTTTCTAGACTTTGAAGGAAGTACCAAAGTCCTGCTTAACCAATGGACGGGAACAAACAAGAGGGAAACTTTCAACTATACAGTTGGGGGTTATTCTCAGGGCATCATGTCCCACCAAGGATATGGGAAGCCAAGTTTCTTCTGACCAGGGAGGGGTTCTGCATACTCATAGTCTTCTGACGCTAAATACCATTCGCATCAAGGATACTTTCGTATCAAGCGTAGTCATCGTTTCTCAGGACGGGTAATATTTTCAAGGAGAAAAATGTTCTGTCATCCAAATTCTGGTTTCATGGATGATCATTCTCTCTGGAACAGAAAAGTACCAGTTTATGGCCAGACATATGGCCGTCACTAGTTGGGGCTGACTCCCTTGCAGAAGTTGGGGAAGAGAGAGCCCATATTTCCATAGCCTAATCTTTCTGACACGATCTAGAGTCCCGATAGAAACTGTAGCTATCTTCTCAAAAGGTAGAATATTAAAGATCTTACTTGAAGTAGAATGGGTAGAATTACCAGTTCGTACCTCACCGTAGTTTCAGGTAACTAACAAGCTGAAAAACAACTAATTTCTATGGCAATTACAAAAATTAGATAGAAGGGGGAAGATAAAAGAAATCCCCCCTTCTATTGTAAGGCTGGGTGAACTGGAAACTTGCACCAGGTTCTTTCCATGCCAACAGCTGGTATTAGAAAATGATTGAGGAAGAGAATATCTAATACCAGTGCTAAAAAGAACATGTATGCCCACCTCCACACCCACTTAGTGGAGGCATATCTACACTAACCATGGTTAAGGTAAAAGACAAAAGAGGGAAGGTCCATATCCTGAATATGATATCTTCAATGTTCAGAGAATGGACCTCGACTGCTGATTACTACTTCCTTCCATACTATAACATCCATTTCCTATTTGTGGTGAGTCCAGGCACGCTCCTATACTAGTAGGAGCTATTGAACCTGCAGGTTTTGGCTTCAGGGGGAGAGGAACTCGATCACTTAGCCCAAGTAGTTTGAACTACTTGATGCGCCTGTATCTTCTACAAGTCTCTCTGTAGATGCTGAGCGACAGGCCTACCATGTATCGTCCTTCTTCTTCCTGAAGTAGCTTGTTCCCCTAACTCTACTTCTGTCTGGGAGAACAAACAGGGGGAATTCAGTTGTTCTGAGCATCTGACCAAGATTGTGTCATGTATTTTTAGGACACAGTTCCCCATAGAGGAACGGTCTAAAGTAAAAGGAATGCATACGGCTTTTGATCCTGCTCGTGACAAATCTTCAAATCTTCGTAGGGCATTACAATCCTTTAGATCTTCCGTAGTCGCATAAGATATTGCTCTATTACTATTATTATTACAAGCTAAGTTATAATTCTAATTGGAAAAGAAAGTTGCCCCAAAAAGGAAAAATGCCTAGTGAGGAAATGAAATAAGGAAATAAAAAACTACAAGGAAAGTAATAAACGATGAAAATAAAATTTACCTGTACTAAGAACAGTACCCACATTAAATTAGATCTTTCATATACAGTGGTACCTCTACATACGAATTTAATTCGTTCCACAACCGACTTCGGATGTAGAAAATGTTCGGATGTAGAAACGAATTTTCCCATAAGAATACATGGTAATTAATTTAATTCGTTCCTCAGCCTAAAAACCAATAATAAATCCTTAATAAATGGCTACACATAATTAAACATAACAATAACATAACTTCATAACATGAAAGAAGCATGTAAAAAAGATAATTATAAAGAAATAATAAATAAAAAATGTGTTTTATTGCCACTTTACCTTAGAGACAGGCCAACGCAGGTGTAGGATTTGCTACGCCAGGAGGAGACGGACGATCGGCGAGAAGGTAGACATAGTGTTAACATGTTCTTTAAATAAATACTCTCTCTCTCTCTCTCTCTCTCTCTCTCTCTCTCTCTCTCTCTCTCTCTCTCTCTCTGTTCTTCTTCACTGTTAAGTGTTAGAGACATCTATTAATTTTTTCTGAGAGAGAGAGAGAGAGAGAGAGAGAGAGAGAGAGAGAGAGAGAGAGAGAGAGAGAGAGAGAGAGATTAAACAAAAATGTGTTGTGTACATATGATTTTTAACAGCGTTAACGAGTTGAAAGACAGTTAAATGTAACTAAAAAAACAATATCAGCGAATCTGAATTCCTTTATTAACTAAAACAAATATTGATATAAACACACTCGTGTGCGTATGCGCAAACACACACACACGCACGAGGAGACACGATCGGCGAGGAGGTAGAGATGTTGACTGTGATAACATACCATAACCTACACTACGGAAATTTTAATCTAACTTAGCTTATTTATTAATTTTTTTTTTTATATTTCATATTTTTTACATTTGTTTTTCTTTTGATTTTTTATTTTCATCACTTTCAGTGACGAGTTACGGTATGTTATCGCAGTCACCATCTCTACCTCCTTCCCTACCGTCTCTCTTACTGCGTAGCAATTCTTGCACCTGCATGTGTGTGTTTGTGCATACGCACACGAGTGTGTTTGTGCATACACACGAGTGTGTTTGTATCAATATCTGTTTTAGTTAATGAAGGAATTCAGATTAGCTGTTATTACTTTCTTAGTTACATATAATTGTTTTTCAACTCGTTGACGCTGTTAAAAATCATATGTACTCTGAACACATTTTTGTTTAATCTCTCTCTCTCTCTCTCGGAAAAAAAAATAATAGATGTATCTAACAATATAACAGCTAAGAAGAATGAGAGAGAGAGAGAGAGAGAGAGAGGTTTTATTTAAAGAACATGTTAATGCTACGTTTAGAGAGAAACAGAAAAAGAGAGAAGTCCTATTTAAAAGAGCTTGTTAATGCTATCTTGGTTTTCTTTGCTTCACTTTTTTCTTTCTTTCTGTTCATCACGCTGGCCCTTCTCACAAATGATCGTTGCCAACAATCTCTTTGTCCTTTATCCCTATCAACAAAAGGCGTTCTATCTCTTCCAGGGTATTGCTACGATGTCTTGTAATAATGGTGATCCCCTTCGATGGTTATTTGCTTTTTTGGGCTCAAGCCATGTCGTCCTGATGGAAGTTCCTATAGGATAGCTTCCTTGGGTATATTATAACTACGGCGATATTCCTAGAGAATTTACCTTAAGGTACCCAGAATTCTAACTCCTGGAGCGAATATCCCTAATAAAAGAACCAGGGATATCGCAAAATATCAGAGGACGTATTCTTGACACGCCACATGGCAATCTGCACCCCGAACAGAGATAACACTTCGAAGGGGTCAATTGGCAAGAAAACGAAAACGAGAAAGAAAAAGGAGAGCCGCTCGCAAGGTATCTCTCCTCTCCCGTTTTGTAAGCGTTCATTGCGCCGCTCACGGCGCCATCTGTATTCCTTTTTGCGTAGCTCAACAACTCGGTGATTTTTCCCTGTGTTTCTCGCAATTCTTGGATTTAATCAATTAATTATGCTTTCTCCAACTTCTTCTGCTTCTGATAAGTTGAGTATTATGTCTTTTATGTATAAATGTAGGCTCTTGGTAATTTTAAAAGTGATTAATAGTAATATCGTTGTTACAAGAGCTGTTGCCTACCGGAGGCGTCCTGGACGCTGTCGCTCGCTAGGTATGAGTTATTTAGTTAGCCAGAGCGACGTTCCCGGCTGTTTCGCTTTAATAATTTTAGCTGTTTAGCGTTACATAGGATTTCTTTATATGATGCTTTTAGTATTGTTTGTCTTGGCGAAGGATTCGCCGATTCTGGCCTACGCTAGACCGTGTAGCCTAGTCGTTTGGGCCTAGTACTTTCCTGCATGATATTCAGATTTCCGAGTGTTTTAAAATTTTATTGAAGCTTTAGGCGGTTTTATACATTTAAGATTATGTTGATTTCTTCCAAGATAGTATACGAGTGAGTTTCGGTGATTTAGGTAATCGATTCTCTTGGCGCCTAGGCTAAGTTGTCTATGGGGCCTTAGTATACTTTCTCACACTCCCCGGTTGCTCTCTTCTCTTCGGAGAAGGTGTGCAATCCCTTTCCCTCTGTTTAAGCCTTGGGCTTAACCCTAGTGGTTTATCTGAATTGATTTTAGATACAACTATATTAGGGTGTTTCTGTTCCTTCCTGTTTCCAGTAAGTCTGGCTTCAGAGAGGGGGCAGAACATCAGAGTTCTTAGTCTGAGCCTGTTTATGTCTGGCTTCAGAGAGGGGGCAGAACATCAGAGTTCTTAGTCTGAGCCTGTTTATGTCTGGCTTGTGGTTGAGACTCCCTTGCTAGACTGACACAGACAGGAGGCTTAGCCTCCTTAGGTCACTTTCGAAGGTTTCTGTACGAGATGATTCCTTCTTCTTGTGATCTAGCAGACTAGTCCAGTGTTGCTGTTCTCGGTGTCGAGGATAAGATCCTTTTCTGGGAATAGCAACACCTTCCTTGGTTTGGTTCCGTGGGGGTTGGCAAGTATTGCTGGCCTCCCTCCTCGGATCTCCCCTAGGCTAAGATGAGTTTTCTTGGCTGCGGGTGATTCATTACTAAAGCAATGTTGGTAGGACCCTCTTCGCCCTTTCCCCCTTCTTTCCTCTGTAATGGCCTAGCCATTGCATTACTGTCCGTCATTCTACATCTGTACCTATCATAGGTTAGGATGTGGGGTTGACTCAGTCCCTTGCCAGCCGGCAAAGGTCTTCTGCTTTGAGTGCTGCCCGGACCTCTCTTGGTCCCTCATCCATGTTTGTCTGTAGAGCCAGATGGCATTGGTCAGGAAGCCTGAAATTATATTCTCCCCTTCCTTATATGCACTCTTTCGGGTTGCCGGGCTATGAGGTAGTACAGTCTCTTATCCCGGCATCCATTCTGTTTTCTTCTAGTGTTGTACCCTAGCCGGCTGCCAGCCTAAGTGGCCGGCAGCCGGGCAGTCGGAGTTCTCTGGTTCTTTTGCTGCCGGCCGGCATCGGCTGTATACCTTTGCCGGCCGGCTATTATCACGCCTTTGTCTGCCGGTCGCTACGAGTGGTGGCCGGCAGCCGGGTGCTACCTTGTGTAGTTGCCGGCCGGCACATGCATTTGAACCAGCATTCTGCCGCCTTATAGCTCTTAAGTAGTATACTTTAGATCTAGTTAAGATGTGTGCCGGCCGGCACATTACCTTCTATACTGTTACCAGTATTCTTCAGTATAGTATATACTGTAGGGAGAAAACTATAGTATAGTATTTGTTACAACACTGTGTTTTCTAACACTTTTGTGTTATCTTGCACAGCCCTTTGGTGTTGCCTTGCAGATAAAGAAAGTGAGTTCTTTCTTGTCTACTATCCTGCATTTTAAAATCATCTTTTGGGTGTGAGCTACACCTGTTTCCTCAGGAAATTTTTCATTGGTTGCTCTAAGATAGATTAACCATACGATTTTATTATCTGGAAGGTTGCAGCAATTGACTGTGCGGGAAACACAAGTGTGTGTCTTTCCCTTCTGTTTAATTATGCTAAGCTATGTATATCCAGTGATACGTAGTTCACTTGATACTCATAGAAATTTCTTCTTTTTACAGGAGGACCATCCGAAGTGTGGAAGCGTTTTCTGCAACGTCTGCAGCAAGAACTTCTGCGGACATGATTTGTGTAGGAGGCATGCAGCATGCCCAGTCTCCAAAGGTGATCTCCGGTATTGGGACCCGCAGGTATGTACCGTGTGCACAAACCTGGTTGCTGAGGCTTTTGATTCCCCTAGGACGGCGGAGTCAAGGGATACAGCGAGGGAGAAGCTTCGTACCTGGGTAAGGGGTTTCCAGAAGAACACCTCTGGGCCCTATCTTCCAAGTGAGAAGATGAGGGCTTACCTTTTCCCCAGAGCGTCAGCTGAGGCAGTGATTCCCCAGCCTCAAGTGGAGATACCGGTAGTTCAGATCCCTGTGGATGCTGAAGTCGCGGTCGCCCTGCAGGACATCCAGTTGGACGACAGGATGTCGGAGGTGTCCGAGCGTCTGGAAGAGGACCTTCTGGCAGAAGACCAGGATGAAGAACAGGCTCCAGACATTGAAGAGGAAGAGGTCGACGAGGTGTCGGCTACTCCGGTTCAGGCCCCTGAACCTATTCCCTCAACATCGTCCTCTCTCCCAGAAGAGCTGGGAAAGACCCTTTCCTCCATCGTTGGAATGATCCAACAGATGCAGAGGGAGAATAATGAGAAGGCGGCTGCAATGGAGCTGGAGATGCGGAGACTTGCAGCATCACGTGGGCCCCAGAAGAGGCTCAGCATGAAAGACCTTCCCTTGTGCTCTGATGCTAACCCTTGGAGGTATGCTTGAGCACATGCCGATGACGACTGGAAAGATCGTCATGTCGGAGAAGTTGGGCTCAGTTCCCCTTGAGGAGGTGGAATTCTGGCCCAGCAAGGGGTCGTATCCGGACTGTCATGTCCGTCTGAGGAAGGAACCAGCTTCAAAGGAGGAGACAGAGCCGAAGGAGGTCATAGTTATGGACCATGCTAAGGCTCAGGCTTTGCTATCGTGCTCGATGAAAGAGAGGGGCTTCACAAACTCAAAGGTACCTGCTTTGAGTAAGAAGCACCTTTCCTTTGTGTCCTCTCCTGCTAGAGCCTTCCCCTTTATGCAGAAAGGGTTTGCGGCTGTGCTAAAAGCAGTCGAGGCTGGTAAGCCATGCCCCTCCTTGGAGGAGTGTAAACCCTTGTCTTTGGCCCTACCCATGGACCACAAGGACTGGAAGGACGTCCATCTTACCTTCTCAGTCGGGAAGTTGGAGGCTGATATTGCCGGACGTCAGTTCGGTGAGAACCTCCCCAAGCTGTCTGACTTTCTTTTGCGAAGGGAGCTCGAGACGAAAGAAAGACTGGCTGCCTCAATGTCTCTTCAAACCACTCTTGAGACAATGGCAAGTGACCCCAAGGTTCATGAGATGTTTATGGTAGTGGCTAAGACTCATCTGGCCACAGTGACGAAGGACCTTTACAGCTTCGTCAAGGCGAGGAGAGTTTGTAGGGAGTTCGTGTTCGCCTCGGCTGCGGTGAGGCACGAGCCAAGGAAACTAATCTCCTCCAACATTTGGGGCAAAGACCTCTTCCCTAGTGAAGCGGTCAAGGAGGTTGTAGATGAGGCCGCCACGGAGAATAGAAACCTTCTCCAGAAGTGGGGCCTATCTCTCAAGAGAAAGTCTTCCCCGGATGAGGGTCCCCAACCAAAGAGGAATACTAAGAAGACTAGGCTACCCTCTCGGCCAGCCAAGCCATTCAGACAGCAGCACCAACAGCAATTGCCTATGCCTTCAGTGCCCCAGATGGTGGCACAAACCCCGACCACATTCCAGTGGGTACCCCAAGCCGTGTCGATGCAGTCTCCGGCATTTAACCCAACGTTCGAAGGGCAGTCAACTACCTTTCGAGCAAAGCTTAGAGGAGCAGCCAGAGGCTCGTCTAGACGCCCCTCAAGGGGGAGGGGATTCAGGGGTGGTCGCGGTCAGGTAGGCAAGACCTCAGGACAGCATTCAAAGTGAGATGATACCGGTAGGAGGGAGACTTCAGAATTTTCGGGATCGGTGGACCTTCGATCCCTGGGCCCACAGCCTACTCAAGAATGGACTGGGCTGGAGCTGGTACAGCACTCCACCCCCGTGCCCTCGATTTTTCCAACACTCCACCCCCGTTCTGGAGGAGTACATTCAAGAACTGTTGGAGAAAAAAGTGATCCGAAGGGTAAAGTCCATCAAATTCCAAGGGAGGCTGTTTTGTGTTCCCAAGAAGGATTCAGAAAAACTCAGAGTCATTCTGGACTTGTCGCCACTCAACAAGTTCATAGTGAACTGCAAGTTCAAGATGCTAACACAGCAACACATAAGGACCTTACTGCCCAAGAGGGCATTTACCGTCTCCATAGATTTGTCAGACGCCTATTGGCACGTTCCAATCAATCGCCAACTCTCCCCCTACCTAGGGTTCAAGCTACATCGAAGACTCTACGCCTTCAGACCCATGCCATTCGGGCTAAACATAGCCCCAAGGATCTTGACGAAGCTTGCGAGCGTAGCTCTCAAACAATTACGCCTAAAGGGAATCCGGGTGGTAGCCTACCTGGACGACTGGCTGGTGTGGGCAGCATCCAAGACAGAATGTTTGCAAGCTTCCCTGCAGGTGATCCAGTTCCTAGAGTATCTAGGCTTCAAGATCAACAGAAAAAAGTCTCGACTTTCTCCATCTCGAAAGTTCCAGTGGTTGGGAATCCACTGGGACCTAGTGTCACACCGATTCTCCATCCCGGCGAAGAAGAGGAAGGAGATAGCTGGTTCTGTCAAGAGACTTCTGGATTCCGAAAGGATATCAAGACGCGAACAGGAGAGAGTGCTGGGTTCTCTCCAGTTTGCTTCGGTAACAGACCCGGTGCTAAGAGCACAGCTAAAGGATGCAACCGGAGTTTGGAGAAGTTATGCATCAAACGCGCGAAGAGATCTGAGAAGACCAATTCCGCTTCGTCTACGTACTCTTCTCAGGCCTTGGTCCCAAGCCAGGCAACTAAAGAAGTCGGTACTTCTTCAGCCACCTCCCCCCTCGTTGACTATTCACACAGACGCCTCGAAGGAGGGGTGGGGAGGTCATTCTCATCGGAAGAAGGCCCAAGGGACTTGGTCCAATCTATTCAAGACCTTTCACATAAACTTTCTGGAAGCTATGGCAGTACTCCTTACCTTGAAGAAAGTCTCCCCGTGTCGCTCGATCCACATAAGGTTGGTGCTGGACAGCGAGGTGATTGTGAGATGCTTGAATCGACAAGGATCGAGGTCACCACCACTCAACCAGGTGATGTTGGCCATCTTTCGACTGGCGGAAAAGAAGAAGTGGTACCTGTCGGCAGTTCACCTTCAAGGAGTCCGCAATGTGACAGCGGACGCTCTATCCAGGTTCACACCGATAGAGTCGGAATGGTCCCTAGACGCAGGATCATTCTCCTTCATCTTGAGTCAAGTCCCAGAACTGCAGATAGACCTCTTTGCGACGAAAGACAACAAGAAGTTACCCCTTTACGTGTCCCCGTACGAGGACCCCTTGGCGGAAGCAGTGGACGCGATGTCCCTCGACTGGAACAGATGGTCCAGGATTTACCTGTTCCCTCCTCACAACCTTCTGTTGAGGGTCCTCAACAAACTGAGATCTTTCAAGGGAGTAACGGCAATAGTGGCTCACAAGTGGCCGAACAGCGTGTGGTTCCCTCTGGCATTGGAACTACGGCTGAAGTTTCTACCGTTACCAGATCCAGTTCTGACCCAGCGAGTCCAGAAGTCGACTGTCTGCGCTACATTACAGAAAACCCGGACCCTGCAGCTCATGATTTTCTCTCCCTAGCGGTGAGAAAGCGTTTCGGGATTTCAAAAGACAGCATAGACTTCCTAGAGGAATATAAGTGCAAATCTACTAGAAGGCAATATGAGTCATCTTGGAGAAAATGGGTGGCCTTTGTCAAGGCGAAGAATCCGCAAGAGATCTCGACGGACTTCTGCTTATCTTTCTTCATCCACCTCCATGGTCAAGGTTAGCAGCTAACACGATTTCAACGTGTAAATCTGCTTTGACAAGACCCATTTTATATGCCTTCCAGGTCGACCTCGCTAACGAGATTTTTAATAAAATTCCGAAAGCCTGTGCTAGGCTCAGACCTTCAGCACCTCCAAAGCCCATTTCATGGTCTTTAGATAAAGTTCTTCATTTCGCTTCACTGTTGAACAATGAGGAGTGTGAGTTAAAGGATTTGACCCAAAAAGTTATTTTCCTATTTACACTCGCGTCCGGGGCCAGGGTTAGTGAAATTGTAGCCCTCTCGAGAGAGGAGGGTCGTGTTCAGTTCTTGGATGGGGGAGAACTGAACCTGTTTCCGGATCCTACGTTTCTCGCCAAGAACGAGTTACCCACCAACAGGTGGGGTCCCTGGAGAATCTGCCCTCTGAAAGAAGATGCATCTCTATGTCCAGTAGAATGCCTAAAGGTCTATCTTCGTAGAACTTCAGACTTCAGGGGTGGTCAACTATTCAGGGGAGAAACATCAGGCTCAAATTTATCACTGAAACAACTCAGGGCAAAAATCACATATTTTATTCGCAGAGCGGATCCTGACAGTACACCCGCAGGTCACGATCCGAGTTAAGTTGCCTCATCCTTAAATTTCTTTAATTGTATGGATTTTGAATATCTTCGTTCATACACTGGCTGGAAGTCTTCCAGAGTGTTCTTTCGTCACTATGCGAAGCAAGTGGAGCAACTAAAGAGGTCTGTGGTAGCAGTGGGTTGTGTCGTCAACCCTGCTGTTTAACTCTGCGAGGAACAGTGGATTTAATTGGGACGATTAATTCCGGGGTGAGTGTGTAGTTACAAACTGTTCTACAAACTAAGTGTGAGGGCACGGGGTTGCCCACGTTGACTGTTCCACTTTCAAAGGTGAACCTAGCATAAGTGCAGACATGTGTGCCGAGCGTTTCCAACGCTAATGTAACTGATTAGTAATACAGACTTTTACAATTTTGATACCTCGGTATGTTAAAAGTGGCGCTAATGTTTTTCTTTCAGATAAACAAGTTTCTGTTTACTATCATGCTTATGCTTATTTTTTGGTTATCCTCCTCTTATATATATATAATTGTTGTTAACCTGTTTTATTTATTGTTTGTCAATAAACTAGTTCTTGTGAACCTTGCGTCTCCTTCACCTGTGTCAATTTATTGGTAATAATTTAGCATTACGTACTATGTATATTTATCTGGGATAATTCTAATAGATTGTTCCTTTATGCAAGCATTTTTTGCATTGGTTTATGCTTTCCCTTGGCGGGAGGACTCCATGCCCTAATGGGACGGTGGCGGATATGCAAGTTTCCTCCTACTCGGATATAAACCTTTGTCCAATACAGTATTGAACGGAGAACTGGTCGATATTTCATATTGACGCAGTGGTTCTTTACAAACTATACTTTACATGATATAGGGTGAGACCACTATATTGGCTTGTCTGTTATTCATACATAGGTATATGTACTCTTCGAGACTTTTCCAGAGTCTAATAAGACTCTTCCCTGTAGGGGGCAGGAAGCACTAACATGGTTTATGGTTAGTTGAAAAGATGTATGACGGTAACATCTTAGGTCTCTAGGTCTAGTTGGCCGGGAAATACCTCCGGGGAGTACGGCACGTTTTGAGAATCCACAGATACAGTAATGCTCTGGTATACTTCCATCAGGACGACATAGCTTGAGCCCAAAAAATGGATTTTGAGCGAAGCGAAAAATCTATTTTTGGGTGAGATGGCCATGTCGTCCTGATGGACCCGCCCTTCCCTTTCATTAAAGGGCTGTAGGTCCCCTCCCTACATACAGTATCTGTAGCACCTCGTGTATCGCTACAAGGAATACAGATGGCGCCGTGAGCGGCGCAATGCACGCTTACAAAACGGGAGAGGAGAGATACCTTGCGAGCGGCTCTCCTTTTTATTTCTCGTTTTCGTTTTCTTGCCAATTGACCCCTTCGAAGTGTTATCTCTGTTCAGGGTGCAGATTACCATGTGGCGTGTCAAGAATACGTCCTCTGATATTTTGCGATATCCCTGGTTCTTTTATTAGGGATATTCGCTCCAGGAGTTAGAATTCTGGGTACCTTAAGGTAAATTCTCTGGGAATATTGCCGTAGTTATAATATACCCAAGGAAGCTACCCTATAGGAACTTCCATCAGGACGACATGGCCATCTCACCCAAAAATAGATTTTTCGCTTCGCTCAAAATCCGTTTAATGGCTGCCTTCAGCTTGATGATCCTCGAGATCCTAGGCCTATTCCGGTAATATTGTTTAGCCATACAGTATCACTCACATGCACACTGCTCTCATGTTTTTCTATAATTTCTTGCTTCAATTCTAATGAAAGAATTGCCTTCTTCCTGTACTGAAACTTAGCTTCTTAGGCACCATGATTATAGGTAAAATCAAAAAGGAAATGTGAGAAAAGGAAGAAAATAAGCACTGATAATAACAGACCAAACAGAGGACAACCACAAGATACACACAAGAACAGAGAACAGAGCACTCGACGCTCAATGGCGTAATGTTTACTTCGTATGTTGGAGCAACACTTCGGATGTCGAGGCAGAAATTTGGTCGAATTTTACTTCGTATGTTGGAAAATTCGTATGTTGGGACATTCGTATCTAGAGGTACCACTGTATAAACAATAAAAACTTGATAAAACAAAGAGAGAAATAAGATAGAACAGACAAAATGAGCCGTAAGCAGAGAGACGGATCCAATGTAGTACTGTCTGGCTAATCAAAGGACCCAATAACTCTATGCGGTAGTATCTCAATGGGTGGCTAGTGCCCTGGCAAACCTACTATCTAAACCAATGATCAAACCATGAACAGGTTTGGATCGGAGACATTGATGCTACTTCCTTGTTCACTATTTATGACACTGGAAAAATAGAGGGGAATGTCAATACAAATAGAAACTCTATTTGGGAGGAAGGCACTTAGTTAGCCAAGTTTTCTGTGAATGGGCATGGGGTCTGAAAGGCCCCAGAGGGGGCAAATAAATTTCTCTGCTCAGACAAGGCCAGAGATGGTAACCCTGGGGACTTGTTGGCTCTAAGAAAATTCTATGAGGCTGAGACCTGCATGGTATATAGGTTTAGCATCTATTTAGTATGTTTCGAGAGTTTTAGTCCAAGAATGAGTTCAGGATTCTGTGCTTGCGAGTGAATCCTGTCTCCCGGTTTTTACTCAGTAACAGTTTTCTTTAGGGGAGACTATCATATTTCCTAGGTGAAAGATGTAGCTTGAGGCGTCCCTGAAACCGACATAAAAGTTCTAAGAGGTTTGACTTCTGCTGGGTTGCTCACAGCATGATCCCCGTTGGTTTAACATTACAGTAATCCAGCTGTCAAGGTTATAAGGAGTACTTAATTTGTCTCGAACACCTTTCCTTTCTCCAGCCGTAAGTACATTAAGGTAAGATAAACAGGCAGAGGTAGGCCTGGGGAAATTTCTTTCCTGTTCGACTTGTTTAGTTGAACGATGTACTTTTCCCAGATTCGGTACATTACAAGCAAACGTCTTATTGATTCAAAAACCTCTGTTTCGTCTTTGCCGCGGACCTCGTCTGCACCTCTTAATCAGGTTGACTCTCAAGTTAGAGAAGAGTTCCATTGCTGGCGTAGGGTAAAAGGATTCTTTTCTATCTTCACCTCTTAAGATAGTTGAAGGGGAATCCCCTGAGCAGATGATCATTCTATGCTCATCAGTCATGTTTTGTGAGGCCATAATTTAGGCCACCAATTGAACTTTTCAGGGAGAATGCCTCAACTTTGATGCATTGCAGAGAAAAGTTTTCACACATACAGCTAGCATATTATGTACCTTTGCGAGGAGTATCCTGAGATGAATTGCAAGCTTGTTTTGCATGTGAAGAATTGCAACAAGATTGGAACGTGTGATGATGGTATCACGCACTGATGTGGCAGCGAATACAGCTTTAATCTTGCTTGAATCCTGACAAGCGACTTCCCTACTATAAGTAAGGAAGGAAAGGGTAAGCTGAAAGGAATTTGTAGTTCTGGGAAGCCTTGGGGGGTGGCCACAGCTGATACAGTACGGTCACCCTTATCATAAGCTTCCAAAGATTTCTTAAGACTGTAGAGGAGACCTAAGCTTAGCAGGTCCTATAGTCACATGGCAAACTTGGTTCATGAGAACGTGTTGCGAATTGTAGACTTTCTTCTTCCAATACTCTTGCCTCATAACTTACGGGGAAAGCTTTCTCAACTCTAGGTTCCCTCCCACGGGAATGTCTTGTTGAACACTCCTGTTCATTCTTCAACCTTCTGGTTGATGTGCTGGGACCTGGCTCCTGAAAGTCTCGCTGTTCATAATCGACACTCTTCTGGATTTGTGAGTCGCTTGAAGTTAAGGTTTCAGGTAGCTCTCAACAAGAAAAATTGAAGGGAGGTTCACGCCGCATACAATGAGACTTTTCTCTCTCATTGGGAGGAGGCTCAGCAACGTAGAAATCTCAAAATTTCCTGCCATGAGAAAAATAACTCCCCCATTCGGAGGGAAACCACTCCTTATAATATTTACATGGTGATTCTCTAGAACATCTCTTGTCTAGGCAACGGGGACACAGACGATGTGTTTATGTCCACCCAGCTCATATGGATGCCACAACAGTCACTATCCTGTCCTGGGCAAAAATGTAAATACCAAGATTTACTGGACATAAGCACTCACTCATAACTCACAGTTAATGAATAATCACTTGAATAACCATAAATTAAGAAAAAATACAAGTCAAGAGATCTAAACACTAAAAGGGTGAGCAAGATGAATGTGAACAGCTCGATCGTAAAGAGGAAGTGAGAGAACAATCTCTTTACTTAGCGACCAGCAGTGTTGTGAAGAGACGCTGTGAGCAAGATCTCGCTTACTCCATGTGCATGAGCCATATTTACCCAGCACGAAGCATGACACAACCAGCCAAAATTTTGATTGGCAGTCATAGAAAGCATGATTAGTAGCAACCCCATATAAATGAGACAAAAGTTTGTATCCATGTAGGATTGAATATATTTTATGTTGTCATTGGTATCAGTGTCCTGGGTGTAGGTGTGTACTGTTCCGCTATACAAAGATAAGGAAGATGTACAAGAGTGTTGTAATTAAAGGGGTATTAGTGAAGGGAGTGATAAAGAATAGAGGGTTAGAAATGATTATACAGAGTTCTGTATGAGAAAGTGATTGTACCATCTGTGATGTATGGATCGGAGTTGTGGGGAATGAAAGTGACGGAGAGACAGAAATTGATGTGTTCGAGATAAAGTGTCTGAGGAGTATGGCTGGTGTATCTCTATTAGATAGGGTTAGGAACGAAGTAGTGAGGGTGAGAATGGGTGTAAGAAATTAATTAACAGCCAGAGTGGATATGAATGCGTTGAGGTGGCTTGGCCATGTAGAGAGAATGGAAAATGACCATCTGCTGAAAGTGATGAATGCAAGAGTTGATGGGAGAAGTAAAAGAGGAAGGCAAAAGTTTGGGTAAATGAAATGGAGTGAAGAAACCCCTAGGTGACAGGAGGACAAATGTGGGAAAGACAAAAAAGCATGCTAAAAATAGGAATGAATGGCAAGTGATTGTGGCACAGTTCCAATAGCCACTGCTGCTTCCTCTAATCTCCTTGATGACTGCTGAGGTAGCAGCAGTAGGGGATTTAACATATTAAGCTTCATTTGTTGTGGATAATCGGGGAGGGTGGGGTGTGAGCCACTATTGTTAGTGACTAGTGTCCTCAGTAATGTCTATTCTGAAGAGGTTTAAAGCACCCCATTTTCATCTGAGAATATTAACCCGCCTTATCCAAATGCTCAAAAGAATCACCCTTCATCAAGTCATTTATCTTATCTGTAATCTATAATGGTACGCTATTCTTCATTCTGAAATAATTCTAGTCACCTATGCTTATAAACCATAAAATCTAAAATTTGTCTCAAAGATATTTTACTCAGGGACACCAAACAGTTCAGTAATGTTATTATACGGTAGATCACTAGGGTTAGTGAGAATTTATAACAACTTGATTACTGTAAGAAAAAAAGGTAACAGCTTATCTGGACTGTTATTATATTCAACTCATGTAAACTGTATACAGCACAGTGACGTACAACAGTTTATAACACTTATTACCAGTACTTGCACCTCCTCCAAGGGATACAAAAACACCATAATGTGATTGTTAAATCATAAGTGAAACTTTTGCCTGTTAAATTGTAAAGATTATAGCATACAGGGGTATTTAGTTTTTTTTTTTTTTTGTGGCTCATACTTACGCTTCAAGATCAGTTTCTGCACTGCAGGTCTTGGATACTGGCATAAGGGATTCTTTATTGATTCGAGGATATCTTGACTGGTTGAAAGTATAAGTTTTGACCTGCAAAATGTAGAAAAATATTTGCAGAGTGTTCACATATAAACATTATCATTATGATGCTGTATATAGCACACTGGTTAAAATTTTGAAGTACCTACAGTATACTGTACAGTAATACTTATAATGTGTATATTATTATTATTATTATTATTATTATTAGCTAAGCTACAACCCTAGTTGGAAAAGCAGGATGCTATAAGCTCAAGGGCTCCAGAAGGGAAAAAATAGCCCAGTGAGGAAAGGAAATAAGGAAATAAATAGACTACATGAGAAGTAAAAAGTAATGTATATAATTAAAAAAAGAGTAAAATATTTGCTACTGTTTAGTAAATTACAGTAATATACTATTCCCCATCCACCAAGGAACTTTAGGTTTGCTTGTGTGAATCCTTCCCCCATTCCTGTGTTATCATAAATTAGTTAACTCCAACTCCCTTCATCACACAAACAAACATACATTATGCCCTTCCATACACACATACATATATTGAAGATTGCGTAAACACAATATTAATGCTTTAAGATTGTCCATTTTACTCTCATTTATCATCACCTACTTGTTACGACCTTTCTCTAGGTTACATTTTTCTTACAAAATTTAAGAAGCATGATGTGTAGTATACAGTACAGGTATATATAGATACTGTATATTTTCTTAATTGTAAGAAATTACATTTGTTATTTTTCTTATTATTTTCTTTATATTTAAATGTGTTGTACACTTCAAATTTACAAGGACCAAGGGAGCTTCAATCACACAAATGTGAGAATGTTTACGCTTGTATTCTAGTATGAGAGGTTTGTGATAAAGGTTTCAAAAGTAACAGTATCCATTGGCTGATTTTCTTGTGTGACTGGAGAAATTCACTTTGCACTAATAAAAGTACTGTATATTTCAGCCTTTTGAAGCAATGGTTTCATGAAACATGTTATCTTTATTAGTAAAATAAATTTTTGAATATACTTACCCGATAATCATGTAGCTGTCAACTCCGTTGCCCGACAGAATTCTATGGAGGGATACGCCAGCTATCACAATACTAGAAGGGGGTGTACTTACCAGCGCCACCTGTGGCCAGGTACTATAGTACTTCTTGTTGACACCTCCTCAATTTTTCCTCGGTCCACTGGTTCTCTATGGGGAGGAAGGGAGGGTCAATTAAATCATGATTATCGGGTAAGTATATTCAAAAATTTATTTTACTAATAAAAATAACATTTTTCAATATTAAACTTACCCGATAATCATGTAGCTGATTCACACCCAGGGGGGTGGGTGAAAACCAGTGTACAAGATTAAAGGATAGCTAAGTATCCCATATTTCATATAACAGTTATCTCAAATAACAATGAAATAATAAGTACCTGGTAAGGAAGTCGAATTGAACCGTTACTCTGCCTCTTTTTTAAGTTCGTCTTCCTTACTGAGCGCAGCGTTCCTCTTGGAGGCTGAATCAACTCAAAGGTGCTAAAGTATATAGGGCTGCAACCCCTACTAAAGGACCTCTACACAACCTCTAACCCAGGCGCTTCTCAAGAATGAATTGACCACCCGCCAAATCAAAAGGATGCGGAAGGCTTCTTAGTCTACCGTAACAACCATAAAAACAACAATAAAAGCATTCAAGAGAAAGGTTAAAAAAGGTTATGGGATTAAGGGAATGTAGTGGCTGAGCCCTCACCTACTACTGCACTCGCTGCTACGAATGGTCCCAGGGTGTAGCAGTTCTCGTAAAGAGACTGGACATCTTTAAGATAAAATGATGCAAACACTGACTTGCTCCTCCAATAGGTTGCATCCATTATGCTCTGCAGAGAACGGTTTTTATTAAAGGCCATCGAAGTAGCTACGGCTCTTACTTCGTGGGTCCTTACCTTCAGCAACGCAAGGTCTTCCTCCTTTAAGTGAGAATGGGCTTCTCTAATCAGAAGCCTTATATAGTAAGAAACCCCGTTCTTGGACATGGGCCTCGAAGGTTTCTTGATGGCACACCATAAGGCTTCTGACTGTCCTCGAATAGGTTTAGACCTATTAAGATAATACTTGAGAGCTCTGACAGGGCAAAGAACTCTCTCTAGTTCGTTACCTACCATGTTGGAGAGGCTAGGTATTTCAAACGATCTAGGCCAAGGACGTGAAGGAAGTTCGTTCTTAGCTAAGAATCCGAGCTGAAAAGAACATGTTGCAGATTCGGTCGTGAAACCAATGTTCTTGCTGAAGGCATGAACCTCACTGACTCTCTTAGCTGTTGCAAGGCAGACGAGAAAAAGAGTCTTGAGGGTAAGGTCCTTGAAGGAAGCTGACTGGAGAGGTTCGAACCTAGGTGACATAAGGAACCTTAAGACTACGTCTAGGTTCCAGCCTGGAGTGGATAGACGACGCTCTTTAGAAGTCTCAAAAGACTTAAGGATGTCTTGAAGGTCCTTGTTGGAAGAAAGGTCCAAACCTCTGTGGCGGAGAACTGAAGCCAACATACTCCTGTACCCTTTAATCGTAGGGGCTGAAAGGGATCTCTCATTCCTAAGATGTAATAGGAAGTCAGCTATTTGGGTCACAGAGGTATTGGTAGAGGATACTGCATTGGCTCTACACCAGCTCCGGAAGACTTCCCACTTAGATTGGTAGACTCTACGAGTGGAAACCCTTCTTGCTCTGGCAATCGCGCTGGCTGCCTCCTTCGAAAAGCCTCTAGCTCTAGCGAATCTTTCGACAGTCTGAAGGCAGTCAGCCGAAGAGCGTGGAGGTTTGGGTGCAACCTGTCTACGTGAGGTTGACGTAGAAGGTCCACTCTTAGAGGGAGAGTCCTGGGGACGTCGACTAGCCATTGAAGTACCTCTGTGAACCATTCTCTTGCAGGCCAAAGGGGAGCAACCAGCGTCAGCCGTGTCCCTTCGTGCGAGATGAACTTCTGAAGGACTTTGTTTATTATCTTGAACGGTGGAAATGCGTAAAGGTCGAGATGGGACCAGTTCAGCAGAAAAGCATCCACATGAACTGCTGCTGGGTCTGGAACTGGGGAACAGTACAGCGGAAGTCTCTTGGTCATGGAGGTGGCAAACAGATCTATGGTAGGCTGACCCCACAAGGTCCAAAGTCTGTTGCACACACTCTTGTGGAGGGTCCATTCCGTGGGAATGACCTGATCCCTTCTGCTTAGGCGATCTGCTGAGACGTTCATGTTGCCCTGAATGAACCTCGTGACTAAAGTGAGGTTTTGACTTCTTGACCAAATGAGGAGGTCCCTTGCGATCTCGTATAGGCTCCTCGAATGGGTCCCTCCTTGCTTGGAGATGTAAGCCAAGGCTGTGGTGTTGTCTGAGTTCACCTCCACCACCTTGCCTAGCAGGAGGGACTTGAAGTTCAGCAGGGCTAAATGAACTGCTAGTAGCTCCTTGCAGTTGATGTGGAGCGTTCCCTGTTCCTCGTTCCACGTTCCCGAGCATTCCTGTCCGTTCAAGGTCGCACCCCAGCCCGAGTCCGATGCATCTGAGAAGAGATGAAGATTGGGGGTCTGAATAGCCAACGATAGGCCCTCCCTGAGAAGGAGATTGGTCTTCCACCACAAGAGAGTGGTCTTCATCTCTTTGGTGACTGGGATAGAGACTGCTTCGAGAGTCAAACCCTTGTCCCAATGAGCTGCAAGATGGAATTGAAGAGGGCGGAGGTGGAGTCTCCCTAGCTCGACGAACAGGGCCAGCGATGAAAGGGTCCCTGTGAGACTCATCCACTGTCTCACCGAGCAACTGCTCCTCTTCAGCATGCTCATGATGCAATCTAGGGCTTGGCTTATCCTTGGGGCCGATGGAAAAGCCCGAAAATCCTGACTTCGAATCTCCATTCCCAGGTACACAATGGATTGGGAGGGAATGAGCTGAGACTTTTCTATGTTGACTAACAGACCCAGTTCTTTGATTAAGTCCAAAGTCCAGTTGAGACTCTCCAGACAGCGACGACTCGTGGAGGCTCTCAACAGCCAGTCGTCTAAGTAAAGGGAGGCTCTGATGTCCGATAAGTGGAGGAATTTTGCTATATTCCTCATCAGATGCGTAAACACCATAGGAGCTGTGCTTAGGCCAAAACACAGGGCTTGGAATTGGTAGACAACCTTTCCAAAAACGAATCTCAGGAAAGGTTGGGAGTCTGGATGAATAGGAACGTGAAAGTAGGCATCTTTCAGGTCCAACGAGACCATCCAGTCCTCCTGCCTGACCGCTGCTAGGACCGACTTCGTCGTCTCCATCGTGAACGTCTGCTTGGTGACATACGCATTGAGCGCGCTGACGTCCAGCACCGGTCTCCAACCTCCTGTCTTCTTGGCCACCAGAAAGAGACGGTTGTAGAAGCCCGGGGATTGATGGTCCCGGACTATAACCACTGCCTTCTTCTGTACAAGGAGCGACACCTCCTGGTGCAACGCTAGCCTCTTGTCCTCTTCTTTGTAGTTGGGAGAGAGGTTGATGGGAGATGTGGTCAGAGGGGGTTTGCGGCAGAATGGTATCCTGTAACCCTCCCTCAGCCAACTGACAGACTGGGCGTCTGCACCTCTCTTTTCCCAGGCTTGCCAGAAGATCTTGAGTCTGGCTCCTACTGCTGTCTGGAGATGCGGAGAGTCAGTTTTTTCCTTTAGAAGCCTTGGAACTTTTCCTAGACTTGCTCCTGGAAGAGTCTGGACGGGAGCTTCCTCGGCTGGGGGCTCTACCACGAAAGGGCGGTATGAACCTCGTAGCAGGAGTATCAGCCACTGGGGTGCGATAAGTCCTGGGGACTGAGGTAGCAACCTTAGTCTTACGAGCCGATGAGGCCACAAGATCATGTGTGTCCTTTTGTATCAGGGCAGCAGACAAGTCCTTAACAAGCTCTTCGGGAAAAAGGAACTTCGAGAGCGGAGCGAAAAGGAGTTGAGACCTTTGACAAGGTGTGATGCTGGAGGAAAGGAAGGTACAAAGCTGCTCCCTTTTCTTAAGAACCCCTGACACAAACATCGAAGCAAGCTCGCCAGATCCATCTCTAATGGCCTTATCCATGCAGGACATTAAGAGCATGGCAGAATCCTTGTCCGCAGGGGAGGTCTTCTTGCTGAGGGCCCCCAGGCACCAGTCTAGGAAGTTGAACATCTCAAATGCTCTAAAAACACCCTTCAGGAAGTGATCAAGGTCTGAGAAGGTCCAGCAAACCTTAGAGCGCCTCATTGCTGTTCTACGAGGAGAGTCTACCAGACTCGAGAAGTCAGCCTGGGCAGAGGCAGGTACTCCCAAGCCTGGTTCCTCTCCTGTGGCATACCAAACGCCCGCTTTAGAAGTGAGCTTAGTCGGAGGAAACATGAACGAAGTCTTTCCAAGTTGTTGCTTAGACTGCAACCACTCCCCTAAAATCCTTAACGCTCTCTTAGAGGACCTTGCTAAGACGAGCTTAGTATAAGTAGACTTAGCTGGCTGCATGCCCAGCGAAAACTCAGATGGCGGAGAGCGGGGGATAGCAGAGACAAAGTGGTCTGGGTATACCTCCCTAAAAAGAGCCAAGACCTTACGAAAGTCAATAGAAGGTGGAGAAGACTTGGAATCATCCACGTCTGATGAGGGATCCAGGTGTGCAGCCTCATCATCAGACACCTCATCACCAGAGTGTAGCGAAGAGATCGGTAAGGTATGCTGAACAGCAGAGTCAGCACGAGCTGGAACAACAATATTTGTGGTTTCCTCTTCAAGACTCTGTTGAGGGAACACCTGAGGCTCAGTCTGCAAAGGCTGATCAAAAGAAGTAGCAGAAGGTAGGCGCATGGGTGGAGGAGGCTGACTCCTGGCAAGAGTGTCTGAACTCAAGGGTTGCGCTTGCTGAGTGGTTGGCGGATGCGCAGTAGCAAGTTCCTGAGGAACGAGTTGAGGTTCCTGAGGTGTGAGCTGTGAGCGATGAGGTAGTGGCTGCGCAGAACGCAGTAATTGTCTCGCGAGTTGAGGTTCCTGAGGCGCAAGGCTAAGGTGTTGAGGTGCTTGCCTTGAGGAGGGTTGAGCTCGCTGCAGCGAGAGCTGAGGAGACTGACTCATGGATGGGAGAGGTTGTTGTACCTCAAGAGAGTGTTGCCTCACTGGTGGAACTGCAAGTGGAAGCGGAGGAAGTAAGGTATAAGCTTCCTGTTCCCATTGCTGAGGTTGCCTTAAGGAAGGCGGAGGGAGCTGCACACCACTGGAAACAGTAAACTCAGAACGTGGTAAGGTATCCTGAGGAGCCTCAACATCGTACGCCTGGCAGGCAGTACTGCGGTCAGGCGGAGCGATCGCAGGAGGAGGTGTAACCTTCTCAGCCTGACACTCACGCATCAAGACCGCAAGTTGTGACTGCATGGACTGCAGTAGAGTCAACTTGGGGTCGGCAGACACTAAGGTCTGCTGAGGTAAAGCCTTAACAGCAGAGATCTGTTGCGGCAGAACCTTACTCCTCTTAGGCGGAGTGCATTCAACTGATGACTGCGGCGAGTCAGAGCTGATCCAATGACTGCAGCCCGGTTGAGTTCTTGAGGTCTGGACTCTGTGTTTGAGTGGTCTTGAGACCTGAGTCCAGCGTTTCTTCCCTGACAATTGATCAGCAGACGAGTAAAAGACGGGCTCAATCGTCTGCAGGTGGGAGTGACGGTCTCTGGAAGACACGCCCGCAACCACCGAGGATACTTCTGTGCGCCGATCAAGGCCTGCCGAACCCTTTTGCCCTTCGACATTGCTTCTCCCCTGGGCTTGGGAGCTTGCAAGAGGTCCCGGACTGGGAGGACGACTGGCACGCACAGAAGTATCCTCACGCACCACACTGACACTGACACTAGCACTTGGCACTGCACTGACACTAGCACTCGTCACAGCACTGGCACTAATACCACCCACTGCACTCTTGACCTTAAGTTCCTTGACTTCGGCCATAAGAGACTTATGATCACTAACCACTGACTCTACTTTGTCACCTAAGGCCTGAATGGCACGCAAAACAACAGACATATCAGGCTGAGGGCAAATAGTAGGTTCGGGGTTAGCCACTACAGGGGTAGGAAAAGGTAGGGGATCATGAGGTGAGGAAAAAAGTGAAGAGTGAGAAGAACTCCTCCTAACTCTCTCTCTCTCTAACTTGGTTGAATACTTAAGAAGACGGACAAAATCAAGTTCCGAAAGTCCGGCGCATTCCTCACATCGATCTTCTAACTGACAGGGCCTTTCCCTACAGTCAGAACAAGCGGTGTGAGGATCTACCGAGGCCTTCGGAATACGCCTATTACAAGACCTACATCGTCTATGGGTGGGGGCTTGTGAAATGTCAGACATCTTGAATCAAAAGAGTTAGCCAAGTGGGGTTTCAAAATCAAGCAAAAGATCGTTAACCGTTAATCACGACTAAATAATAGCTATCTAAGCTAATATAGAAGTTTTCCAGTAAAGCGACAGCCGAAATCTGAGAGAAATACTTCACCAAAAGCCGTGAAAATACTCCAAGATCATAAGCGTATCCCAGAACGTCTTGCCGGAAGCACGACAGAGGAAAAATTGAGGAGGTGTCAACAAGAAGTACTATAGTACCTGGCCACAGGTGGCGCTGGTAAGTACACCCCCTTCTAGTATTGTGATAGCTGGCGTATCCCTCCATATAATTCTGTCGGGCAACGGAGTTGACAGCTACATGATTATCGGGTAAGTTTAATATTGAAAAAGGGAAGTATGGAACTTAAATCTAGAAATAAAAAAATGATATTTTAATTATAAAATAAATTTTTGAATATACTTACCCGGTGAATATATAATAGCTGCAACTCTGTTGCTCGACAGACACATACATAAAAAACTCGCGAGCCATCGCTATGCAGGTTGCGGGTGTGCCCACCAGCGCCAACTGTCGGCCAGATACCACTCTCGGATGTAAACAAAACCTTCAATTTCTTCTCATCCCACTGCGTCTCTATTGGGGAGGAAGGGAGGGTCGTTTAATTTATATATTCACCGGGTAAGTATATTCAAAAATTTATTTTATAATTAAAATATCATTTTTAAATATTTAACTTAGCCGGTGAATATATAATAGCTGATTCACACCCAAGGAGGTGGGTAGAGACCAGAGTTAAATATGTTTACATCGTATAAGCTAAGAGTTTTTTCATTTTGACAGTTCTCAATATAACAAAACCAAAATAAATAGGTACCTGGTAAGGAAGTCGACTTAGACGATTACTCTGCCTTGTAAGTACGTCTTCCTTACGGAGCCCAGCGATCCTCTTAGGATGCTGACAGACTCCCAGGAGCTGAAGTATCAAGGGCTGCAACCCATACTAACAGGACCTCATCAAACCCCTAATCTGGGCGCTCTCAAGAAATGACTTTGACCACCCGCCAAATCAACCAGGATGCGAAAGGCTTCTTAGCCTTCCGGACAACCCATAAAAACAACATTAAAAAACATTTCAAGAGACAGATTAAAAGGATATGGAATTAGGGAATTGTAGTGGTTGAGCCCTCACCCACTACTGCACTCGCTGCTACGAATGGTCCCAGTGTGTAGCAGTTCTCGTAAAGAGTCTGGACATCTTTCAAGTAAAATGACGCGAACACTGACTTGCTCCTCCAATAGGTTGCGTCCATGATACTTTGCAGAGATCTATTTTGCTTAAAGGCCACGGAAGTTGCTACAGCTCTAACCTCTTGCGTCTTAACCTTAAGCAAAGATCGGTCTTCCTCACTCAAGTGTGAATGAGCTTCTCGTATTAACAATCTGATAAAATATGACAAAGTATTCTTTGACATAGGCAAGGATGGTTTCTTAACCGAACACCATAACGCTTCAGATTGGCCTCGTAAAGGTTTAGTACGAGTTAAGTAGAACTTAAGAGCTCTAACAGGGCATAATACTCTTTCTAGTTCATTGCCTACGATCTCCGATAAGCTAGGAATATCGAAAGATTTAGGCCAAGGACGAGAAGGTAGCTCATTCTTGGCTAGGAAACCAAGCTGCAGAGAACAAGTAGCTTTTTCTGACGAAAACCCGATGTTCTTGCTGAAGGCATGAAGCTCACTGACTCTTTTAGCCGAGGCCAAGCATACCAGGAAAAGAGTCTTAAGAGTGAGATCTTTCAGGGAGGCTGAATGTAAAGGCTCAAACCTGTCTGACATGAGGAATCTTAGGACCACGTCTAAATTCCACCCAGGTGTAGCCAAACGACGTTCCTTAGAGGTCTCAAAAGACTTAAGGAGGTCTTGCAGATCTTTATTGTTGGAAAGATCTAAGCCTCTATGCCGGAAGACCGAGGCCAACATGCTTCTGTAGCCCTTGATCGTAGGAGCTGAAAGGGAGCGAACTTTTCTCAGGTATAAGAGAAAATCAGCTATTTGGGCTACAGAGGTACTGGACGAGGATACGGAAACTGACTTGCACCAGTCTCGGAAGACTTCCCACTTCGATTGGTAAACTCTAATGGTAGACGCTCTCCTCGCTCTAGCAATCGCACTGGCTGCCTCCTTCGAAAAGCCTCTAGCTCTCGGGAGTCTTTCGATAGTCTGAAGGCAGTCAGACGAAGAGCGTGGAGGCTTTGGTGTACCTTCTTTACGTGTGGCTGACGTAGAAGGTCTACTCTTAGAGGAAGACTTCTGGGAACGTCTACCAGCCATCGAAGTACCTCGGTGAACCATTCTCTCGCGGGCCAGAGGGGAGCAACTAACGTCAACCTTGTCCCTTCGTGAGAGGCGAATTTCTGCAGTACCTTGTTGACAATCTTGAATGGTGGGAATGCGTAAAGATCTAGGTGTGACCAATCTAGGAGGAAGGCATCTATATGTATTGCTGCTGGGTCTGGGACTGGAGAGCAATAGATTGGAAGCCTCTTGGTCAGCGAGGTTGCAAAGAGATCTATGGTGGGTTGACCCCAAGCCGCCCAAAGTCTCTTGCACACAACCTTGTGGAGGGTCCATTCGGTTGGAATTACTTGACCTTTCCGACTGAGACAATCCGCTAGGACGTTCAAGTCGCCCTGGATGAACCTCGTTACTAGGGAGATGCCTCGATCTTTTGACCAGATGAGCAGGTCCCTTGCGATCTCGTACAGAGTCAATGAGTGGGTACCTCCCTGTTTGGAAATGTACGCCAAGGCCGTGGTGTTGTCCGAGTTGACCTCCACCACCTTGCCTTGAAGGAGATTCTCGAAGCTTATCAAGGCCAGATGAACCGCCAAAAGCTCCTTGCTGTTGATATGCATGCTCCTCTGACTCGAGTTCCACAGACCTGAGCATTCCCGACCGTCCAGCGTCGCGCCCCAGCCCAAGTCCGATGCGTCCGAGAAGAGAACGTGGTTGGGTTTCTGAACTGCCAGGGGAAGACCCTCTCGTAGGCTGATATTGTCCTTCCACCAAGTCAGACAAGTCTTTATCTTTTCGGAAATCGGGATCGAGACCGCCTCTAGCGTCTTGTCCTTTTTCCAGTGAAAAGCCAGATGGAATTGTAGAGGTCGGAGGTGTAGCCTTCCTAGCGAGACAAATTGCTCCAGGGATGATAGCGTTCCTACCAGACTCGTCCAAAGCCTGACTGAGCAGCGTTCTTTCTTCAACATCTTCTGGATGACGAGCAGGGCTTGATCTATTCTGGGGGCCGACGGAAAAGCCCGAAAAACTAGACTGTGAATCTCCATCCCTAAATACAGAATAGTTTGGGATGGGACCAGCTGTGACTTTTCCAAGTTGACTAGGAGTCCCAATTCCTTGGTCAGATCTAGAGTCCAATTGAGATCCTTCAGACAGCGATGACTGGAAGAGGCTCTGAGAAGCCAGTCGTCCAAATAAAGGGAGGCTCGGATGTCCGATAAATGGAGGAATTTTGCCACATTCCTCATAAGCCTCGTAAACACGAGAGGAGCTGTGCTTAGGCCAAAGCACAGGGCCCGAAACTGGTACACCACATCGTCGAAGACGAATCTCAGAAAAGGTTGGGAGTCTGAGTGAATGGGGATGTGGAAGTAAGCGTCCCTTAGGTCTAGAGAGACCATCCAGTCTCCCTTTCTGACCGCTGCTAGTACTGACTTTGTGGTCTCCATGGTAAACTTCGTCTTTGTGACAAAGACATTCAGAGCACTGACGTCTAGCACCGGTCTCCAACCTCCTGTCTTCTTTGATACTAGGAAGAGACGGTTGTAAAACCCCGGTGATTGAAGGTCCGAGACTTTGACCACCGCTCCCTTCTCTAGCAAAAGAGACACTTCCAGTTTCAGGGCTTGTCTCTTTTCTTCCTCTCGGTACCTGGGAGAGAGATCGATGGGGGACGTCGCTAGAGGAGGTCCGCGTACAAAAGGGATTTTGTACCCCTCTCTGAGCAACCTCACAGATTGTTGATCTGCGCCTCTCTTCTCCCAGGCTTGCCAGAAGTTCTTGAGTCTGGCACCTACTGCTGTCTGAAGTTGCGGGCAGTCAGACTCTGCCCTTAGAGGACTTGGATCCTTTCCTCTTTCCTCTCTTCCCTTCGGCACGAGCACCTCCCCTGCTGGAGGCTCTGCCACGAAAGGGCGGGATAAACCTGGACGCTGCAGTGTCTATCCTAGGTCTAGCAGACAAGGCAGGCAAAGGGGGAGCTTTGCGAGCCGAGGACGCAACTAAATTGTGGGTGTCCTTCTGCACTAAAGACAAGGCAATTTCCTTAACCAAGACTTCAGGAAACAAGCACTTAGACAAGGGCACAAAGAGTAGCTCAGATCTTTGGCATGGCGTCACTCCTGCTGACAGAAAAGAGCACAGAGACTCTCGTTTCTTAAGGACTCCGGACGTGAATGAAGCGGCAAGCTCGTTGGACCCATCGCGGACGGCCTTGTCCATGCAGGACATAATGAGTAAGGAAACATCCCTATCGGCAGATGAGATTTTCCTACTCAGGGCTCCCAAACACCAGTCCAGGAAGTTAAAGACTTCAAACGCCCTAAATATGCCTTTAAGAAGGTGGTCCAGGTCCGAGGGTGACCAACTAATCTTCGAGCGTCTCATGGCAAGGCGGCGGGGAGAGTCTACAAGACTTGAGAAGTCGCCCTGGGCAGAGGCAGGAACTCCCAAGCCGAGAACTTCTCCCTTGGCATACCAGACGCTCGATCTAGACGAGAGTTTAGATGGGGGGAAGGCAAATGCCGTCTTCCCTAAACTCCTCTTGGTCTCTAACCAATCGCCTAACAGTCGTAAAGCTCTCTTGGATGAGCGAGAGAGAACGAGTTTCGTAAAGGCAGGCATGGTAGCAGGAACGCCTAAGACAAACTCGGACGGCGGCGAACGAGGAGCCACAGAAATAAAGTGATCAGGGAACAACTCTTTAAAAACAACCATGACTTTTCTAAAGTTCAAGGATGGTTGAACTGCTTTAGGCTCATCTAATTCTGAAGGCTGATCCTCAGGCTGTGGTTCAGCAACGTCCTCATCTGGCAGTTCCTCATCCGATAACTGATGAGAAAACGGCAAAGGTGTAGGCAACGTTTGACTCGCAGAGTCCGGTCGCACTGGTGCATACGTGACGGAGCCGGACGCAGCGTCCTGGAACTGCTGAACAGTCTGGGAACTGTCAACAACAACAGGTGCGCGAGGACGCACAGCGTCCACCCGAGACTGTTTAGACCGTCTGGGTTGTGCAGTCAACACCATACCGGGTTGCGGAGGTTGACGCACCGCGTCAAAACAAGTCAACTCTGATGGTTGATGAACGTCCTGAACGTCACCAATCGCATCAGTGCGTTGCCTAACGTCAACGTGCGGCTGGAAATCCACACTGGGTCGCATCGGTGGAGGTACCACCCCAACTGGTTGACGCGAGAAAGCTACATCCACGTCAACAGGACGCACAACAGAACGCTTGGATGGCTGATGGCCAGTAGGTTCAACGGAAACCTTCTCAGCGTTGTAGTCCTCCATCAAGGACGCAAGCTTAGACTGCATGTCTTGCAGTAACACCCATTTAGGGTCTACGGAAGCAGGTGCGGTAACAGACGGGGTTAGCGAATGAGACGGCACAACTTTGCCACTCTTAGGCGGCGAGCAGTCATCAGATGACGGCAACGGGTCCGAACTGTCCCAGTGGCTACATCCGGGACGTTGGACTTGTCCTGAAGGGACCGACTTACGTTTTAAAGGTCTAGAGACCTTGGTCCAAGGTTTCTTACGTGAAACACCTTCGGACGACGAGGTAAAAAAGGGCTCTCTCGTCTTTTGGTAGGGGCGATCTTGACGAGATACGCCTGATACCAAAGAGGGAACGTCTGTTCGCTGATCAAGGCCTCTCGAACCCATAAGTCGTACGACATTGCTTCTCCCCTGGGCTTGGGAGCTTGCAAGAGGTCCCGGACTAGGTGGACGACAGGCACGAACAGACGAACCCTCGGTCGCAACACTGTTCACAACACTTTGCGTAACACTAGGCACTTTGACACTTTCCGCCGTGGCACTTTGGCACTTGAGTTCCTTCACGTCCGCCATGAGTTGATTCCGGTCACTTGCTAAAGCCTCAACTCTCTCCCCCAAGGCATGAATAGCACGCATCATGTCTTGCATAGACGGTTCCTGAGTGCTAGGAGGGGGGTTAGGAACAACCACTACAGGGGAAGGATTAGGTTCAGGGGCATGTGGAGAGGAAAAATCTACAGACCTAGAAGAACTTCTCCTTACCCTATCTCTCTCTAGTCTGCGTGTATATTTATCAAATTCGATCCAATTGAATTCCGAAAGGCCCACGCATTCCTCACACCGATCTCCCAATTGACAGGTTTTACCCCGACAATTGGAACAAACAGTGTGAGGGTCGAGAGAAGCCTTTGGAAGACGCCTCTTACAGTCCCTAGCATTACACTTTCGAAACTTGGGAACTTGAGAAGGGTCAGCCATTTTGAATTAGTCAAGGGAAAATTCCAAAAAACGATCTAAGTCATCAACAATTAATCCGATTCAAAAAAGAGTTCAAGGATTATTTTGAAGAAAAACACCTGTACTGCGAAAGCTCAAACCAAATTAAAGTACTTCACCAAATATGATGGGAAAAACTCCAGGTTCTACAGCGAGTAAAAGTACGTCTTGTCGACACGTCGACAGAGAAGAAATTGAAGGTTTTGTTTACATCCGAGAGTGGTATCTGGCCGACAGTTGGCACTGGTGGGCACACCCGCAACCTGCATAGCGATCGCTCGCGAGTTTTTTATGTATGTGTCTGTCGAGCAACAGAGTTGCAGCTATTATATATTCACCGGCTAAGTTAAATATTTAAAAAAAGAGCAGACAGAAAAACTAAAGGGGATATGAAACCTATTATGCTTCCTACTTTGACATGATTTCACTATTCAAATCACAGACAAAACATGATAGCTGGAAAAGGAAGGAGAGAGAGAGAGAGAGAGAGAGAGAGAGAGAGAGAGAGAGAGAGAGAGAGAGAGAGAGAGAGAGAGAGAGAGAGAGAGAGAGAGAAATAATTTCATGAAAAGTAAAGAAAATTACTTTTTTACTTTATTTCACATTATAAAAGAATCTTATCAAGTTTTATAAACTTAAATATCAATTGAGTTTCCATATACCCTGTATAATAATTAGATACATGCAACACAGAAATACTGTAATTTGGGTGAAAATATATTCAATTTAATTATTTCACTGTTTTTTCAGGTTGCTGACTTACTTTATCAACAACCTTTAAGAAGTGAGGAAGTTCTAAAATATTCTCATCATTCCTATCAAGAATAATATTTCGAATATCTCACTGAAATGTCTGTCTACAGAAAATCACACTTTTCAGATGAGTAAATAAATAAATTCTTCTTACAGGTAAAATTTTAAGTTATTAAATTCTTCAAGATAAAATACAATTAACTAACATTTTATGATATGGAGGCTGAATTATCTAAGAAATATCAATGTAAAGCAACTTGGATTTTTAAAATATCGTGAATAGATATCTGTGATAGTGAAAATTTTGCAAAAAATTAGGTTTGGAATAAAAATCAAAATAATCCCAACACACAAATCATACCAATAGTACTTGGAGATGCAAAAATACTACCGAAACATTCCCTTAATGAGGATAAATAACCTTGATTGTCAATAACAAGAAGGTTGAAATATGTTATTTTCCTTAGTAAAATAAATTTTTGAATATACTTACCCGATGATCATATAGCTGCATCCCTGCTGCCCGACAGAAAAAATCTACGGGCGGAATACGCCAGCGATCGCTATACAGGTGGGGGTGTACATCAACAGCGCCATCTGTCAAGTAGGTACTCAAGTACTCGATGTCAACATAGAACCAATTTTCTCCTCTGTCCCACTGGTTCTCTATTGGGGAGGAAGGGTGGGTCCTTTAATTTATGATCATCGGGTAAGTATATTCAAAAATTTATTTTACTAAGGAAAATAACATTTTTCAATATCAAACTTACCCGATGATCATATAGCTGATTCACACCCAGGGGGGTGGGTAGAGACCAGCATTACAAGTTGACATTATGAGCTAAGTATTCCGTATTTTATTTTAGCAGTTATTCAAAATAACAAGCATAAAATAAATAAGTACCTGGTAAGGAAGACGACTTGAACAATTACTCTGCCTTTTTAAGTACGTCTTCCTTACTGAGCCTCGCGATCCTCAAAGGATGCTGAGCGACTCCTAGGAGCTGAAGTATGAAGGGTTGCAACCCATACTAAAGGTCCTCATCAAAACCTCTAATCTAGGCGCTTCTCAAGAAATGATTTTGACCACCCGCCAAATCAAGTAGGATGTGAAAGGCTTCTTAGCCTTCCGGACAACCCAAAAATATTTCAAGAGAAAGATTAAAAAGGTTCTGGAATTAGGGAATTGTAGTGGTGGAGCCCCCACCACTACTGCACTCGTTGCTACGAATGGTCCCAGAGTGTAGCAGTTCTCGTAAAGAGACTGGACATTCTTAAGATAAAAGACGCGAACACTGATTTGCTTTTCCAATAGGTTGCGTCGAATATATTTTGCAGAGATCTATTAGTTTAAAGGCCACGGAAGTTGTGACAGCTCTAACTTCGTGTGTCCTTACCTTCAGCCAAGCTTGGTCTTCCTCATTCAGAAGGGAATGAGCTTCTCGTATTAACAGTCTGATAAAATAGGAAAAAGAATTCTCTGACATAGGCAAAGATGGATTCTTAACTGAACACCATAAAGCTTCAGACGGGCCTCGTAAAGGTTTTAAAATAGAACTTAAGAGCTCTTACAGGACATAATACTCTTTCTAGTTCATTTCCAACCATACGATAAGTTTGGAATATCGAACGATATTGGTCAAGGCCGAGAAGGCAGCTCGTGTTTGGCTAGAAAACCAAGATGTAGAACATGTAGCCGTTTCGGATGAGAATCCGATGTTCTTGCTGAAGGCATGAATCTCACTGACTCTTTTAGCTGTGGTTAAGCATATCAGGCAAAGAGTCTTAAAGGTGAGATCTTTCAGGGAGGCTGATTGAAGTGGTTCGAACCTGTCTGACATAAGGAATCTTAGAACCACGTCTAAATTCCAACCAGGTGTAACCAAACGACGCTCCTTCGTGGTCTCAAAAGACTTAAGGAGGTCCTGTAGATCTTTATTGTTGGAAAGATCTAAGCCTCCGTGACGGAAGACTGATGCCAACATGCTTCTGTAACCCTTGATAGTGGGAGCTGAAAGAGATCGCTCTTTCCTCAGATATAAGAGGAAGTCAGCTATTTGAGTTACAGAGGTACTGGTCGAGGATATGGATACTGACTTGCACCAGTTTCGGAAGATTTCCCACTTCGATTGGTAGACTCTAAGGGTGGATGTTCTCCTTGCTCTAGCAATCGCTCTGGTTGCCTCCTTCGAAAAACCTCTAGTTCTCGAGAGTCTTTCGATATTCTGAAGGCAGTCAGACGAAGAGCGTGGAGGCCTTGGAGTACCTTCTTTACGCGTGGCAGACGTAGCAGGTCCACCCTTAGGGGAAGTGTTCTGGGAACGTCTACTAGCCATCGAAGTACCTCGGTAAGTTATTCTCTCGCGGGCCAGAGGGAAGCAACTAGAGTCAACTTTGTCCCTTCGTGAGAGGCGAACTTCTGCAGTACCTTGTTGACAATCTAGAACGGAGGGAATGCATATAGATCTAGATGAGACCAATCTAGTGAAAGGCATCTATAAGAACTACTGCTGGGTCCGGGATAGGTGAGCAAAGTATTGAGAGCCTCTTGGACATCGAGATTGCGAAGAGATCTATGGTTGGCTGGCCCCAGGTGACCCAAAGTCTCTTGCATACATCCTTGTGGAGGGTCCAATGTGTTGGAATTATTGTCCCTTCCTACTGAGACAATCTGCTAAGACATTCAAGTTGCCTTGGATGAAACTCGTTACTAGTGAAAAGTCTAGACCTGTTGAACAGGAGAGGAGGTCACTTGCGAACTCGTACCATGTCAGAGAGTAGGTCCCTCCTTGCTAGGAGATGTACATCAAAGCACGGAGTTGACCGTGTTCACCTCCACCACTTTGCCTTGAAGGAGAGACCTGAAGCTTTTCCAGGTCAGACGTACTGCCAGAAGCTTCTTGCAGTTGAAATGCATTGACCTTTGACTCGAGTTCCATAATCCCGAGCATTCCCTACCGCCTAAGGACGCACCCCAGCCTACGTCCGATGCGTCTGAGAAGAGAACGTGGTTGGGAGTCTGAACAGTCAGGGGAAGACCCTTTCAAAGGTTGATAAAGTCCTTTCATCAAGTCAGACTAAACTATCTTTCCGGAAACCGGGATCGAGACCGCTTCTAGCGTCTTGTCCTTTTCCAGTGAAGAGCTAGATGATACCGAAGAGGACGGAGGTGTAGTCTTCCAAGAGACACCAATTGAACCACGGATGACAGTGTCCTAACCAGACTCATCCACAGCCTGACAGGGCCGTGTTCCTTCTTCAGCATCTTCTGGATGGATAGCATGGCTGGGGGATGATTGTCTTGTTCAGCCATGTCCCCATCAGAGGGTTCCTCATCCGAAACTGATGAGGAAACGGCAACGGAGTGGGCAACGACTGACTCGCTGAATCCGGTCGCACTGGTGGATGCGTGACGGAGCCGGACACAAGATCATGGTACTGCTGCACAGTCTGTGAACTGTCAACCATGGGGACGCGAGGAAGTACAGCGACAACCCGAAACTGTCTAGACTGTCTGGGTTGTGCAGACAACCCCCTACTGGGTTGCTGAGGTTGCCGCACTGCGTCACAACAAGTCACCTCTGCTGGTTGTTGAACGTCTTCCTAGTGACACACTGAACGTCCATAACCACCTCCGAGAGTTGCTTAACGTCAACGTGCGACTGGCAACCCACACTGGGTCGCACCGGTGGAGGAACCATCTCAACTGGCGGACGTGAGTAGGATACCTCAGCGTCAACAGGGCGTACAACCAACCGGTAGGAAGGTTGTTGGCTAGAAGGTTCTTCTCCGTAAAAAATCCTCTACAAGGACTAAGCTTGGACTGCATGTCTTGCAACAAAGCCCATTAGGGTCTATGGGAGCAGGTGTGGCAACAGACGGGATTAGCGACTGAAGCGGAACCATTTACCATCCCTGGAAGCATGTTATGCTTTAATTAAAGTCCATAGGAGGCTAAGCAGCTTAAGGCTCCTCTCCAAATGACAGAGTCCTCAAGGGAATATCAGAAGGAGGGAGAACAGCACTTTCTCATCTACAGGAACCATGTCCGAGAAAAGCTAGGTTATCTCAGTGAGGGTTTCACTGGTGCATAAGCAGCAGACCAGAAGGCAACGTTATGTAACTGCTTGACAGTCTGTGAACTGTCAAAAACTGAACTGTCAACCACAACAGGAGCGTGAGGACATACAGCACTGGTGCATAGTAGCAGACCAGAAGGCAACGTCATGTAACTGCTTGACAGTCTGTGAGCTGGCAACAACCAAAGCTGTGTGGGGAAGCCTCAACTCCTGACTGACTAGTCTGCTGCGGGCGAGTGGCGGTAACCACAGTGGGTTGCGGAGGCTGACACACCGTGTCAAAACACGGCAGCTTGTGGTAGCTCACGCACGGCAACGGAGTGCTCCGTGTGTCTGTGGGAGTCAGCATGCGTCTGGCAGGGTCGACTGCGCATGGGTGGAGGAGCTCTCACAACAAGAGTGTGGGAGCAGGCAGCCATGCTGGGCGTACAACCGTGGCAGGCTGTAGGCCAACGGGTGCATCATCAACCTTCTCCGCAGTCGGAGTGTGGGAGCTGGCAACAACAAAAGCGGAGTGCTGGTGCGTGGGAGGGACTGCCGTGGGTTGCGGAGCATGCCGCATTGTGTCAAAACACGGCAGCTTTACAGCACCTTCCCACTGCTGATGCGGTAGCTCACGCATGTCAACGGAGGGTGCAGCATGAACATGCGTCTGGCAGGGTCGACTGCGCATCGGTGGTGGAGCTCTCACAGGTGGAGTGTGGGAGCAGGCAGCCGCAGTATCTGCTGAGCGCACAACCGTGGCAGGTTGTAGGTTAACAGGTGCAGTGTCAACCTTCTCAGCACGATACTCCTGCATGAAGGAAGCAAGCTGAGACTGCATAGTCTGCAGCATGGACCACTAGGGTCTATAAAAGACGGCAACAAACGGAGCTACTGTCCGTTGTGACTGAGGGTCTAAAACAGCTGGTGCGGCAACAGACGGAGTTACTGCCTGTTGCGGTACCACCTTGCCTCTCTTGGGAGGTGTGCAGTCGTCGGATGACTGCAGCGAGTCCGAACTGACCCAGTGGCTACACCTAGGCCATTGGACTTGCGCGGAAGGGACCGACTTGCACTAAAAAGCTGCAAGAATTGGTCCATGGTTTCTGCGAGAAACCTCTTCCGCAGACGAGGAATAAATGGGCTCTCTCGTCTTTGTGTGGGTGGGGCGATCACGTCGGCAACGTGTGTAGATACACCCGAAACCACCGAGGGAAACGTCTGTTCGTCGATCAAGGCCTGTGGAACCCATAAGTCCTTCGACATTACTTCTCCCCTGGGCTTGGGAGCTTGTAAGAGGTATCGGACTAGGTGAACAACTGGCACGAACAGACGAACCCTCGAACGCAACACTGTAACACTTTGCGCATATCACTTTATCACTTTTGATTTTCTGTTAGCACTTATTTCACTGAAATCGAAACTTTAACTGATTTCTATCTGAAACACGCAATCCTATCCTTCATTAAAAGGTAGTAATTGCGAAAACAGTTTACAATGCAACAGAAAAACATAATTAAAGATAAAGAATTCAGTGGCTGGAAAAGAGACTAAACACTAGATCAAATAAACTACGTTTAAAATCTCTCACCGCATAAAGCCTGGGAACAAGAATAAAACTCTAGAAACGTTTTACCTTCTTCCCCTACAGCGACTAGGGAGAAGAGTAAAAAAAAAAAAAAAAAAAAAAACGAGAACAACGTTACCCGCTTGAACGAAACGTTTATTCTCCTCTCTCTCCCTCCGTCTCTATCTCTCTCTCTCTTCTCTCTCGACTTAGAACCTGAGAGAAGAGCCCAATTATATATCGTTAAAACATATTATTTGATAAAGGAAAAAACTGAAAGGTTTCCCAAATAAAAAGTTCCTTTATTAGAATTTAAACCATTTAAGCTAAGAAAGAATGAACGAAACGCTAGAATCGGTTTACTCTACTGCAACGTGAAACCGTGAAATACTCTCTCTCTATCGTAACGATAGAGCGCATGTTGAACGTTCTGAACGTCAACAACTGCGGAGACTAAACTAAACGTTAGTTCATCTTTGAAAACAGTACGAGACTTATCAAAGAAATTCTTTCAAAAACATTAAAATTAAAAAAAAGTATAAATTCTTAAAAGGTAAATACGAAATGACGGGCTCAATGTTAATTAACTTCGGTTCCAAGTAAGGACCGCCTACAATTAGGAAAGGTCGCATATAAACAAACATAAAAATTAATTTTTATAAGTTTATAATAAATGGAAAGTTAAACGAAGAGGCCTATAAAGGCGGAGAGATATAAAATAAATAGATCTATAACTTGTTAAGCAAAATTACCAAAAACCTAAACACACTTCCGTCTAAGGGAAGGGTCGGCCATTTAAAAGTGAATGAGAGTCCATACTCTCTTCGTCACCAACACTTCCGTCTAAGGGAAGGGTCGGCCATAATTAAATCTATCCAAAACGAGTTCAAGTTTTGAAATGAAGATAAAACCCCTGCATAGCGAAAGCTCAAAACTGGAATAGTGTACTTCACCAATTCGTTGTGAAAACAAATCCAGTTAGGGACGGCGTATTTAGTAGGTCTTGCCTGTGGCACGACAGAGGGAAAATTGGTTCTATGTTGACATCGAGTACTTGAGTACCTACTTGACAGATGGCGCTGTTGATGTACACCCCCACCTGTATAGCGATCGCTGGCGTATTCCGCCCGTAGATTTTTTCTGTCGGGCAGCAGGGATGCAGCTATATGATCATCGGGTAAGTTTGATATTGAAAAGACTCTTTTCATCAGAAAATTAATAAAACCTCACCTGGAAACCTTGGTATTTCCTGATGACCTTCTGAGTATCATCATCAGTGTTGAAAGAGTTCATTAGCACTAATGGGACGTTGCAATCATATTTCTTGTTCAAGTGCTGAAATAGTAAAAATATGATTAAATTTAAATCATCTACACACTAATCTATCATTCATAGGTCTTTGCAAATAACGCTCAAGACAAATACATCAAAATCTTAAGTCTCTACTAATTAGGTATTCATAGGAGTGTGCAAATAACTCAACAAAAATACATTAGAATCTTAAGTAACAACTAATCGAGCATTCGTAGGTCTACGCAAACAACATTCAAGACAAATACATCAAAGTCTAAAGTAGCTACTAATCAGGCATTCGTAGGTCTTTGCAAACAACGCTCAAAACAAATACATTAGAATCTTAAGTATCTACTAATCAGGCATTCGTAGGTCTTTGCAAACAACACTCAAGACAGATATATTAAAATCTTAAGTAACAAATAATCAGCATTCGTAGGTATACGAAAAAAAAAAAAAACATTTAAGACAAAGATGACAAATTCTGAGGTAAATTGTATTTATCCCTAACTAATACGAACCTGGAAGGCAGCCATTAGACTTTAATTGTGAGGTGGTAACCCTGCCTACGCGCTTGAGCGGGTAGGCTTGGGGTGGCTGTGGGGTACCCAGATGCCTCTATATATACTCTCACAGCAATAAGAGATGTCACTTTTGATTGCAGGCAGGACTTCTGGAGGACAGGTGATGGCAGGCCAATTTATATAAATAACTCCTGTTTTGTATTAGTTAGGAAAAAATGCAAATTATCTCAAAATTTGTCATTTATTCCCATACAGTACTAACAAACCTCCAGATATTTATGTGGATGACTCACTCTTAGGTGGGTGGAAGTCCTAGATCTGGCATGGACATTGACCCAGTTTTACCTAGTTCAGTATATGACTGTGGTCTAGAGGAAACTTTGACACCTCGCTAAAATATACAAAGTGAGTATAATAGCGGCCTGTACAATGCAGTGTAATAGAGGTTGTTGGCTTGTATGAACACCTTCTGAGTTTATATAGGAAAACAAGATGTATCCCATTGCTTCCCTCACAGAAAGCAATGGGGATGTGGACAGTATAAAATTTCTATAACTTATACTAGGCTACCCAAGGGAAGTGATAATTACCCACAGAGGTTGAAGCCAGGTTGCAGAGGGACCCATGGTGCTGTACCAAAAGGGAGGGGAAGATGAAGAAAGGAAAGCCAGGCATTCTTCTCATTTATCCAAGTCTTAACCCGGATAACCAATGCCCTCAACCAACTACTACTTGTCCATCAAGGAGCCTGGGGTATCTTGAACCACTTGTTAAGTAGCCACCACAGGACCGATAGTGAACGTATAGAGTCTTCTATGGGTTACGTCTTTTAAATAATGGGCTGTGAAGGTGGTCTGTCTCTTCCACACGCCCGCTTGAAGCACTTGCAGCACGGAGAAGTTGCACTTGAATGCCAAGGAAGTGCCGATTCCCCTGACATCATGGGCTCCAGGTCGATGAGCCTGAGGAGGATCGGGAGCTAAGGCTCTTCCAATTACTTGGCGAATCCAGGAGGGAACCATGTTTTTGGTGATCCTCCTCTTTACTCTCCCGGAGCTAACAAACAGAAATGTTAGTCAGGGCCGTGTGGCTGCAGTGCGTTTAAGATAGTATCTCAAACTCCTCACTGGGCAAAGCAACAATTGATCTGGGTCATTGGTTACAGAATAAAGACTCGCAATCTGAAAGGGCTCGAATCTATAGTCCAGCAACCCTGGATTTTGAGTTTTAGCAATAAACTCAGGGATGAACCCGAGTGTCACTTCCCCCCCATCTCCTTGAATGGGTTATGTCACATGAGAGGCCATGTAGTTCACAGACTCTCTTTTCCGAGGCTAAAGTGAGCAGGAATGCCGTCTTCAAAGTGATATTTCAGTCAGTTGCATGACGTAATAGTTCGTACAGAGGTCCTTTTAAGGATCTCAAGACGTGAACCACGTTCCAAGGAGGAGGCCTAATCTCTGACTGGGGGCAAGTGATCTCATAACTTCTTATGAGTAAAGAGAGCTCCAACTAAAAGGAAATATCCACTCCCTTCAGCTTAAAGGTAAGGCTTAAGGCTGAGCAATAGCTTTTCACCGCTGAGACTGAAAGGAGCTTTTCCTCCCGAAGGTATACAAGGAACTCCGCTATTACTGGAATATTGGCATCGAGTGGAGAGATATTCTTTCCACGACACTAACCACAGAAATACTCTCCCTTTTGCCTGGTAGATCGAGGCTGAGGACCTACGCAATTATCCGGACATTCGCTCTGCAACTTGTCATGAAAAGCCCTTCTGAGAGAGGAGACGCTGGATAGTCTCCACGCGTGAAGTCGAAGCGAATGCTCAGTCTTGTGAAAGATGTTCGCGTGTGGTTGTTTGAGTGGATCTGGTCGTGGAGAGAGTTCTCTTAGTAGATCTACTAGAAGTTGCAGGCGGTCCAGAAACCACTCTGCATGATGCCATAGCGGAGCTACAAGGGTCATCATTAGATCTTTGGAAGATCTGGTCTTGTTGAGCAGTCTTCTCATCACACAAAACGCGGGAAAGGCGTACACGTCGATGCTGTCCCACCGTTGTTGAAATGCATCTTGCCATAGAGCCTGAGGGTCCGAATCTGGAGAACAGTACAGTGGAAGCTTGATTTTCAGAGATGTTGCGAACAGTTCTACAAGTCGGGGAACCCCACAAAGTTGGAACTTTGTTGGCTATCTGACGATTCAAAGACCAATCGGAGTCTACTATCTGAGTCGCTCTGCTCATATTGTCCGCGAGCACATTCATTTTGCCTAGAATGAATCGAGCAAGATGGCATAGAGGCTGCGAAAAGGTACCGCCCTGTTTGTTTAAGTAAGCCACTACTGGGGTGTTGTCGCTAATTAACACCACAGAGTGACCTGCCAGCAACTGTTGGAACTGATGAAGAGCAAGGTAGGCTGCTCTCATCTCTAGAAGATTTATGTGCTGGTACCTTTCCAACTCTGACCAAAGGCCGGAGATCGTATGGTGCAGCAGGTGAAGCCCCCACCCTTGATTTTGATGCATCTGTGAAGACCATCAAATCCGGAGGGGGAACGAGAAGATTCTGGCCCCATCAAAGATTTCGTCTACCATCCACCCATTCAAATTCGTCACCTGATCCTGAGTTATAGAACTCGGGTGTCCAGTGGATCAGAGTGTTGGTTCCACACGGACTTCAGCTGCCAGTGCATGATCTTATCCTGAGGCAGCTGTTTGGAATGAGATAGATAAGAGAGGTCAGATGGCTTAAAAGACTCAACCAACAAGAGCTAGAAGAACTTCTTTTCTAAGGAAGGGTGCAGCCACTTCCTTCAGTCTGTTTACTCTTTCGTCTAATGGGAAAACTTTCTCTTGGACGGTGTATATGATCTTACTGAGGTAAACCAGTCTTTGCGACGGTTGCAGTAATGACTTGTCACGATTTATTAGAACCCCCAGGTCCTGACAAAACTCAAGAAGCATGTCTCGGTGATAAAGAAGGGTCGTCTCCAAGTCTACTAGGATCAGCCAGTCATCCAGATATCTGAGAAGACGGATGCCATTCCTGTGAGCCCAAGATGACACAAGGGCAAACACTCTGGTGAAAACGTGAGGAGCTGTCGCGAGACCGAAGCATAGAATCTTGAACTGGTATGTCTTTTCCTTGTGTATGAATCATTAGATACTCGTGTTTGCTGACTCCATTCTGAACTGAGTCTGTTGAACAAACTTGTTCAGAGGGGAGAGATCGATGACTGGTCTCCAGCCTTCAGTCACCTTTTTACCATAAAAATTAGACTGTAAAAGCCTGGAGACCCATCCGCAACCTATTGGAGAACGCCATTCTGCTGCATGGTCTGGACTTGGACCTGAGGGCCAGCTCCTATGCGGATCCCTTCGCATAAAAGCTTTGATGCACTGGATCCCGAGTCAGAGGAGGGAGAGATTGAATGAACGGGACGTGATATAGGCCGATCACTTCGACTGTCCAGAGTTCTGCTCTGTGGAGCTGCCACCTCTGCCAGCGGCACTCTAGGCATCCTCCCACAGGTAGAAGGTGAGGAGAAATGCCATTCCTACTGGGAGTGACCACCTCGGCCACCTCCCTTTCCTCCCTTCTTTCCTCTGAAGGACTTGATCCCTTTCTGGCCTTTGGATAGAAAGGGCTGCTTAAACACCTTAGAAGGTCTGGAGGCCCTAAAAGTTGATGGGTGAGAAGAGGAAGGTTCTTTCTGAGTCCGGGAAGACTGTGAAGGTCTACCATAGGGCCACGATGTCATGGCCCTATGGAGGAAAGAATAGTTCGACGATTTCCTCCATCACTCAGCAGTCGTCTCTATCTCTTCCGGAACGAAGAGAGATGAGCCCTCAAGGATGGAATTCCTCGACCGGGATACCTCCACTTTCGGCACCTGCTTGTGGAACTTACCTATGACGGTATCCCTTCTCTTGAGAATGGCATTCACCCACAGGTTGATGATGTGGTGCGATAAAAACTCAAGAGTCCGGGTAACTAACAACAGGAAAGACTCCAAAGTCTTCTTGGTCGACTCCTTTGAAAGATCGTGGGAGCGAACCATAAAGCCCAAGGATCCTAGCCATAGATTGAGCCACGAAGCAGCCTGCATGGCGTACTTCGCGCCTCTCTCTATATTCAAGAGCTCAACTGCCGAGAGGGAGGCATTCAGAGAGGAGAGGGTTTGATTTGGGACACCCTTCATTAGGGACTCTACCAACAGGTTGAGGAACATGGTGGAATGGGGTTCCCCTTCGATCTCGTAATACTTCCTTTGTAGGACAAAAGGAAGTGGAAGGGACTGAGAGGAGGAACCTGCCTTCAAGAAACTATTAGTTCCAACAATCGAAGCGATAGCTTTCCTTTTGGCGGCTGTCAAACCCTTAGACCAGGGCAGAGCTGCAATGGAACTGGAAGGCTGCTGGGTCTCGAACATTTCATCGAAAACCATATCCTTCCCTTCCTGGATGGTGGAACAAGGAGTACAAAGCCTGTTGATGGCCCTCATATAGGCAAGGACCTGCCAAAAGGTATGCTCCAACTTACGTCTCTCTTGCTCGGAGTAATAGTTCGGACTAGCCACCTTTGGAAGATTCTCGTCCTTGGGATCTAAGGGGTCATCCACCTCCGGACTCGCATGCAGAGTTGAGGCGAAGGTGTTGGTACTGCCCTTCCTCGCAGTTACAACACATCTGCTCATGAATTGCTCAGGGAAAACTGCCGATTTGCTCGCGAAATCACGAGATTTTCTTACGAAATCACAAGATTTGCTCGCGAAATCACAAGATTTGCTCGTGAAATCCTGAGATTCATGCGCAAAATCAAGAGTCTTATACGTCAATGGAAGCGATTCATGAGCACAAGTGCTCGCAACGGGAGCACTAGGAGCCACACAGGAAGAGGAAGGCCTAACGCCTTCCCGCTGCCTTAGAGAAAAACCTATGTCTGACGAAGTCGGCACAGGAGGCCTCTGAGTAGGAACTATTCTTGTTGGAGAACGTGCCACAGCGGGATGCGTTTCCAACCGTCGCGTAGGCGAACGCTTCGCTAAGACTCCCTAAGCGGTGAAATCACTGGAGGTTTAGCTGGACACCTGTCCGAGGAATGGTCATTCTCATCATCACATCCGGTCCGAGTTCGTTTGGAAGGTCTGGTTGAGGGGCTACACGCTAATGGACTGTTCGTGCGCCTACCTCTACCTCTAGTCAAGGAATGTCTAGACCAGTGGTTCTCCAACTGTGGTCCACGGTCCCCTATGGGACCGGGAAGGGGTTTCAGGGGGACCGCGAAGAGTCCACTCAGTACAGTACTTGAAATTGTTGGCTAGCTTATTTGGGATTGTTACCAAGTCATAATGGCAGCGTTGTTCTAGGAAAAGGATATTATATCGTTGCACATTAAACTATCCCTTATTTACCCCCTTTTTCCGTTTGTATGTATTATTTCTATTCCTTGAGTTATTTTCTTTGGTACAAAGAAAGCTTGGCCAAATAACAACAAAAATATAGCAATTAAAGAGATTAAAAAAAAAAATTCTTAGCAAATAAAATGCATGGTGTGATAAAGCAGGTTAACGAATTTAAGAGGTAAAGAAATACGAGTAAGAAGTATAGGAGAGCAATAGAAAGTAAAAGCAGTACAATTTGAAGTTTCTGGATAGGGAGAGAGAAGTGTTGTGTTTGTGGGCCTCATGAGCGGTTGTTAACAAGTTTGCATGATTTTATTTGAGTTGTTTTAATTGGACGTGAGGTGAAACCCGTGTTTATATTTTAATTGTTTTGATAACAGGTGCAACAGTGATTCCAAAGTAGAAACAGCATCACCAGATTAAACAAGCCTGTAGCAGAGGGAGTTCTGGTAGTAAAATTTTTTTTCCATACTTTGTGGTACCGGCCATAGCCTAGTGCTCATACACCATTTGTATCAGTGATGTAAACACTCATGTGGCCTGATGCAAAGCTATCAACACTAATGTTTATGATTAATTACATTCATCTTACTGATTTTTTGTTACTGTTTTCTTATTTCATTATATGGCAATCCCTGAATAAGAGTAGAAGCATGGAATTGAAAAAAAAAAAAACTGGCACTCCGCGGAGGAATACATTTTAGACTTACTTCTTGAGAAGACTATAATCCGCAGCACTAGCGCCGTTACTTACTCACGATACATAGAAAAAAATTTCGGTAAAATTGCAAGGGTAGTATGTAATCAATAATATCAGAAGTAATAAAAGGTTAGGTAGTGCCCATTTTTTTAAAACATATAGTTCAAGATTCCATTTTTTTAAATATATAGCCCAAGATTTTGTGGCAAAATTAGCTGAGGTCGTTATATAGCGAGTCATTGGCAAAAAAAATACAGTGCTATTGCTACGATTAAACTATCATTAACTTCTTCGTCTTAAAAGTTTTCAGGTCTTTAGGACGGGGTAATTTTACGTGAGACCCTAGAATGAAACCAGATAATCTTTTTAATTGAAATGTTGAATATTTTAGGTGAAACTGCTTTGATTTCCATCAAAATCTTCAATATTTAAAGAAATTAATAAAATTCCACCTAAAATATTCAATACTTACAAAAATTGCTGATCTCATTCAAGGGTCTCATCTAAAATTACACCCTGCTTGACTTTTCTAAATTTCTATAAATCTATAAATCATTCTTTTTTGTAATTAAAATTTTCCCCTTCCCAGATTTATAATGGCTCCAAAGACGATGAGAAATGATGACTCACATTTGAAATTAGGTTTCACTGTAATGAAGTCTAGTGGAGAAGATAAACCATAATGTGTGTTATGTTCTGAGGTGTTGACATCCACTTCTCCAAAGCCCAGCAAGTTAGAGACACTTGGAAACAAGACATCCCACAGTGAACAAAGATGTCGCCTTCTTTAAACGCAAAGCCTATCAATTGCACAAATCCAGTCTTAATCACAAAGAAATGGTTTTGCAAACCATTAAGGCTGGTCTGAAAGCCTCCTATGAGGTTTCAAGGAAAATAGCTGTTGCCAAAAATCCCTGCAACATTGGAGAACAGTTAATATTACCTTGCTGCAAAGATATCCTATCAAATGTGCTTGGAAGCTCTGAACTTAAAAAACTGAAGCATGCGTCTCTGTCAAATGATACTGTTAGGAGGCGAATAGCGGAGATGTCTGATAACATACTGTCTCAGGTAGTCTCAAAGATTCAGAATTCGACTTTCAATTTTTTGCGATCCAACTTGATGAAACCACAGATGTCTCCAACTTAGCCCATCCTTGCGTGTATGTGCGATATGTATATAAAAAGCACCTAGATGACGAATTTTTGTTTTGTGAAATGCTCAACATCAGAACAACTGCAATGGAAATATTTAACAAAGTAGACAGATTTTTTGAGGCGCATGGTATTAAATGGGAACATGCTATTGGAGTGTGTACTGACAGCGCTCCAGCAATGCTTGGTTGTCGTCCTGGGTTTCAAGCTTTGGTTAAGCAAAAATCCCCAGATATTATTGGTACACATTGTACTATTCATCGCCAAGCCTTAGTAATGAAAACTGTGCCTGATGACTTTAACAATGTTCTCGGTGAAGAGATTAAAGCTGGTAACTTCAATAAAGTGAATACACTCAACTCTCGTTTATTTTCTGAGTTACGCAAAAAACAAATGATTCTGGTTTTGAAACACTCTTGTTGCACTCAGAAGTTAGGTGGCTTTCCAAAGGGAAAGTTTTGAAGAGAGTTTTTATATGTGAAGAAATGCAGCAATTTTTGAAAGATGACAAACCAGACATGCACGCAAAATTCTTAGATGTCCGCTTTCTTGTATGCCGGTCATTCTTGGTGGATATATTTGAATTCGTGAATTCCATTAATTTGGCACTGCAAGGAAAAGAGATGACAGTGCTACATTGTCATGAGAAATTAACTGCTTTCAAAATGAAACTTGAATTATGGCATTTCAAAAGAGAGGAAGAACTTTGCTCCATTTCCACAGTTAAATACATATATTGATGAAAATGAGCTCAACGTCGATGACGATATCCTTGAGGTGGTGAAACGCCACGTATCAATGCTATGTGCAGATATTTCTCATTATTTTCCTGACCTACAAGATTTTGAAAAATACCATTGGTTTATCAATAACCCTTTTGTACTCTCCATTAATGATCTGCCTTCAGAGGACAACTTGATTCAAGAACAGTTTAATGATTTGATTAATGATAGGGGTGCAAAACATATTTTCTGTGAAGTGTCCTGTAGCAGTTTATGGATTTAAATGGCACAGTCCTATCTCGATGTTGCAAACCTGGCTTTAAAGGTGCTGATTCCATTTGCAACCACCTAAGAGTGTGAGACAGCATTTTCCACATTACTTGCCATCAAAACTAAATCCCGAAACAGATAAAAAGCCACAAATGACATGGGAGTTGCGCTCGCCAAAACAATGCCAAATATAGAACTGGTTGAGGCAAAGCAGATGCACCCATGCTATTGAAAGTGCTTTTAATATCTAATGTTGCCATTTTCTCAATGAATAATTGATTAAATAAAAAACTTTTTGTTTCAATAGAAATTAGTTGTAATTTTTTGAAAAAAATATTTTCTGGGCTCCGACCCGTGCCGCCCAGTGAAATGCTCCTTTTACATCATTTCTAAGGTAAAAACTGCTATGAATTTACCAGAGAAAAATTTGTATAGGAATGCTAGGTTGAACCCAGCTCGCTCACCTTAATAAGGTGTCGGTATAATACTGGGGCGCTGAATAAATCATAACCAGAGGCCTCGCACCATTTAGATATCTCCTGTCAATATCCTTGAACAGCGAGGTGCCGTTCAACATCCTACTACTACTAGCAATCCCACGCCAGTGACGACACTCCTTTGTATAGCACGCGCTATCAAACACTTATTTTGCCTCAGTGTGTGAATTTCGCTAGTTTTTCCTGGATTTACCTCAAGATGTCGGACTCCACTGTCACTCCATCTAAGTTAGGTACCAGATCTATGAGTTTTGAGATTTTGGAGGGGGCTTTGCCCTTTTTTGCTTATATTATAACAGTTTTATTTTTCACGACCCCGCGTGGGTCTTTCATGGCGCTCGGCTCCCTCCTATCTCTCTCTCGTGTCGTTCTTAACATTTTTCAATGAGTCCTCCATACTGATTGTTTCTCGTTATGAACTTTCTGGGTATCCACGGTTCACACACCGTATTAATTTATTATATTGATGTCCTGTTATTACGATAACAGTTTTTACGATATACGAGAGCGTATTCTCGTTAGGTTGGCATGCCTGGTCGCCTTCGGGCGTTTCTATTCCATTAATATTATGACTTGGATTATTTACGTCCGCACGCCACGGACTTGCTTCTCATTTTTAGTCATTCGTTTTTCTTGCATTAGCTCGAGGGTCTTTCATGAGTCAGGTATTAGTTTTTCATTTTGTTAGCACTTCACTGACTGTGTTATGTTGGTAGCCCTGCCTACTCCCAGCGCCGTCAGGCTTGGTTTTCTCCTGTCTCATGTTCGTTCCCTCGTTTGTTTTACGATTGATGTATAGTTATTTTTATTATTATTATCATCCAGCATGCCTTCCTATCTTATTTTACCATGTGTTATGTTTATTATAGTGTTATTAGTCTTTCCGCGTGATCATATCAATCGTGGGTCTGGCAGGTTGGTATACTTGCTATCGCCCCACTCCTAGCCTCCCTCCCGCCCGATACCCCACCCCAGGGTTACCTCCCTCTCTCTCTCCCAATCGAGTTAGAGTCACTATGTTGCGTTATGTTCCCCTCCCGGGGCCTTTCGCTTTCTTTGCACGGGCGGTTCCCGTTGGTCTGTGAGGCTTGCTATTATTATACATTAACGTACATTACTTACACTTTTGTACTACTCTACCCGGTCGTAGTCGTTTTCTTTCCGTCGCTCGTTTGGTCAACGATCGACGGGAAGTTTTCTGCTAGGTCCGTGGTACCTTGTCATGTTATATTATTTTATTAAGTTTTGTACGTGCTACTCCCTCTCGGTCCCGCACTTCACGGACCCATTAAAGATCCCTTCCCCTCTATGGTGTCCCGCACCTCACGGACCTCATATAGATATATATATATATAAAGACTTTCATTACGGGATCCCCGGACGTAGCTTTTATACATTACCATCTGGTCGAGTTGTTTAGTTGAGCCTCCGGAGCCGACGTTACTCATTATTACTTGGATTAACTTTATATATTAGTCACATATATATATTATATATACGATCCTAGTTCTCGACCTTCCCTTCCCTCTTTTGATATGATCACGGTTACGGTCTGACTTATTTTTATTCTTAATACAATCAAAATAAATCTTTTATCATATTGATGTATTTAAGCACTCCCCCAATTTGCTTTCCTTCTAAATACTTGATGTATATATATAAAAATTTTTATCATGATATTGATATATATAGATAATTTAAGCACTCCGGGCCCCTAATTTGCTTTCATTCAAGATTCTTGATGTATATATATAAATTTTTTTATCATGATATTGATATATATAGATATTTTAAGCTCCGGGGCCTCCGGGCCCCTAATTTGCTTTCCTTTAAGATACTCATGTATCTTTTATCTTACAGACTGTACGCTGTGCGATGACGGCATGTGCCGCTGTCCTCCATCAACCCTGCGGCCATGACGTGTGTCGTTCGCACGCTCACTGTTCTGTTCAAGTGGATGACTTAGCTGTTTGGCATCCGGACAATTGTGTAGTCTGCTACAAAATGACCACTCTAACATCTGACTCGGTGAGCGCATTTTCATTAATACAGACTTGTAGGGAGTTATAATTGATTTTGATGATTTATTTTAATCACATTTATTATTTTTAAGGCCACAGTCCTCTGGACTTCCCGCATGCCTTTCACTTCGTGCCTACGAAATCCTTGGACTTCTCCCCTTTTTCTTTGGCACAAATATCCATCGCTAATAGTCTGTTCTCTTTCAGAGCACCCAACTTGAAAAAGACACAGCTCAGGCTACCCTCAAAATCTGGATTGGCGGGTTCGCCCGCAACGTGAAGGCCAAACAGCCTTATATCCTCTCTGAGGATTGGTGTTCCCGCCTCTACCCCCATGCTAAAACTTCAGCTGCGGTCCCCAAAGAGTTGACGGACCCTATCATCGAGAGGATCGAATCTCTTCTTCTGGCCCCGGACCAAGAAGAGACGGGCGGCACCCTAACTGAGGACGTCGCTACCCTCAACCTTGATGTGGAACCCATGGCTCTGGATGATCCTGACGCAGGTAGGGACGTAGGTGAGTCAGGTGGTTCCCGGGCTAATATTCCTCTCCCTAGCCCGGCTTTCTCTTCTACTTCAGAACACTCTTCTTTTCAAGGTTTTCCGGGGACAACCGGGACTGATCTCAGTCCCCGGTCTGTTCCCCCCAAGGTGAAGGCTCATCGTAAGCCTTTATATAAGACTCACAAGTCTTCGAGATCATCATCCTCGAAGACTAAATCCTCCTCCACCAGAGTCTCTCAAGACCCAATTGCTGTGCCCTCAACCTCTCACGGAGTAACCTCCGTTCCGGCAACTGTTCCCCCCCGGCGGAATCATTTAACGCGGTGGATTTTTCAGAGCAACTGTTTGCTCGTTTTAAGTCGATGCTATCGTCTCATACGCAGCAATCGCAAGAGAGGATAGCTTCCATGGAGAGCCTAGTTCAGGGACTCATGCGCTCGGGGCTGCCACCGCCACAACAGCAATACCCCGTCCCCGACGCCTCCAAGCTTCCTCCTTTCAATAAGAATAACCCTTGGAGGTTAGCATTGCATGCCCCCTTCTCGGAGGGTATGTTGTCAATCGAAGGTTTCGGTACCCGGCCTCTTACGGATTATGAATTCTACCCGCCGGGTCTTGAATTCCCCTTCCCCGGCCGCGCTCGCCTCACGGAAGAGGCTCTGATTCGATTAGATAAGGTCCCAAAGGAAACTGTTATTTTTCCTAAAGAACAGGCACAGTCTGTCTTGGTCCGCGTGTTCAATGAGTGGGACTGCTTGAACACAATGATTACGGCCTACAAAAGTTCTTATACTATGTTTGTGGCCGACGACCAGACCCCTACCCCATGTGCGACCAAGATCATAGAGTCGGTCTTTCAGGTTATCAAGGACGAGAAGCCTTTACCTCAACTCAGGGAGACCGACTTAACCTCCCTTCTCTTTCCGGGAGACAATGAATTTTGGCGGAACGCCCCAGCTACCTTCTCGGTAGGTAAGTTGAGCCCGGACTGTGCCTCGACGCAGTTCAGCGAACGGCTTCCCAAACTCCCGGAGTCTCTTATTAAATTGGAATATGAGTCGAGGTGTAGATTCAGCAGATCCCTTAATTCGGTTGCCCTTTCCGAATTGACCATCACCACATACAACGAGGAGGACCTCCTTAAGGTCCTCACTAAGTCACTTTTGCAAAACTTTATGGCTGACGCCTATGATTTTGCAAACGCCAGGACCCGTTGTCGACGACATGTCCTATCCGAAGCCACGATTAGGCACGAACCTAATAGGCTCATCAAAGCTCCAGTCTGGGGCCCGGATCTTTTCCCAGAGGATTTAGTTAACTCGGTCCTTAACGAGGCAGCTAGAGCCAACCAAAACTTCAAGGTTAGGTGGGGCCTCGTTTCAAAGAGGAAATATAAGCCTATTAGTACCCCAATTCGAGGTAGGAGGAGATTGAGGCCCTTCCAATCTTCCCAATTCAGGGTTCAACCGGTCTCAGTCCAACCTGCTCCTCAAGGTGCCCAGCCTTCTACCTCAAAGGGCCAACAACAAGAACAATACGTCCTGGTCCCCCAGTCTCAGATCGCCTCGACTTCCTTCTCCCCCACCTTTAACCCCACTTATGAGTCTCAGGGCTCTTTCCGTGGCTACCAGCGTCACAGGGGTTCCAGGGGTGCCTTTCGTGCCCGAGGTGGCGGAAGGGGTTACCAGCGAGGCAAGTCTTCCCGTGGAAGCAGAGGAGGCAAATCATCCTCCAACCATTGAGAAACTGCAGGTAGGAGGGAGATTGTACATACTGTATTTCGGGACCGTTGGAAGTTCAGCGATTGGGCTTCCAGCATCATCTCAAAAGGCCTAGGGTGGAGCTGGATACAGGGACCTCCTCCACCGAACAGCTTGTACCAACTACCAACAGAAGAACTACGTTCCTTCACAAAAGATCTGCTACTAAAGAATGCAATCCAAAGCATACGTCGCTTAAGATTTTAAGGACGCTTGTTCAGCGTGCCAAAGAAAGGCTCAGACAAACGGAGAGTAATCCTGGACCTGTCTCGTTTAAATTCCTTCATTCGTTGCGACAAATTCCATATGCTTACCGTCTCGCAGGTGCGGACCTTACTTCCCCGTGGGGCCGTCACCACCTCCATCGATCTTACAGATGCCTACTATCACGTTCCAATAGCAAGGCATTTTCGTCCTTTTCTGGGCTTCAAGCTAGACAAACAAGTCTATGCATTCAAAGTGATGCCATTCGGGCTCAACATAGCACCCAGAATCTTCACCAAACTAGTAGAGACAGTAATTCAAGAGCTTCGAACTCAGGGGATACAGGTAGTGGCCTATCTAGACGATTGGCTAATCTGGTCAGACAATGCCCAGACTTGCCGCATAGCAACGAACAAAGTCCTCACCTTCCTTCGACAACTGGGATTCCAAGTCAACCTCGAGAAATCCCGCCTGGTCCCGGAGACCAAGTTTCAGTGGCTGGGACTACAATGGGACCTGTGCTCCCATACGCTGTGCCTCCCCAAAGCCAAAAGGAAGGAGATAGCGAGGAATACAAAACACTCAGGGAAAAGTTGACCTCCAGAAGGAACCAAGAGAGGATCCTAGGTTCCTTACAGTTCGCCTCCGTGACAGACATCGTCCTAAGGTCCAAACTCAAGGACATAAACAGAGTGTGGCGCTCCAGAGCAACCGCAATACGCCGAGACAAACGTGCTCGCCTTCCCCCAATCCTGAGAAAAAGTCTGCAGCCTTGGACGAAGATCAAGAATCTTTCCAAGTCGGTTCCCTTACAACATCCGGTCCCGGGACTCGTCGTTCACACAGACGCCTCCTTAACAGGGTGGGGAGGTTACTCCCAGCACAAGAAAGTCCAGGGGTTATGGTCACCGGTCTTCCAACAAATGCACATCAACGTCCTAAAGGCCATGGCAGTCTTCCTCACTTTAAAACGTCTCAATCCAGCCAGGAATCTCCATATCAGACTGGTTCTCAACAGTGCAGTCATAGTACACTGCCTCAACAGAGGAGGCTCCAGATCAGCCCAAATAAACCACATCATGTTGAAGATTTTCTTCATGGTAGCAATGTACAAGTGGCACCTGTCAGCAGTCCATCTAGCAGGAGTCCGGAATGTGGTAGCGGACTCACTTTCCCGGACGACTCCGCTAGAGTCGGAATGGTCACTAGACAATCGATCTTTCCAGTGGATACTATCTCAAGTCCCGGGTCTCCAGGTGGATCTGTTTGCGACGGAACCCAATCGCAAACTGGATTGTTACGTAGCCCCCAACCTGGACCCTCAGGCTTATGCCACGGACTCTATGATTCTAGATTGGAATACCTGGAAGATGATTTATCTGTTTCCTCCGGTGAATCTCCTGCTGAAAGTTCTGCACAAACTCAGATCCTTCAAAGGTCAAGTGGCTCTCGTAGCCCCCAACTGGCCCAAGAGCAATTGGTTCCCCTTGTTGCTAGAACTAGGTCTCCGCCCCCGCCGGATTCCCAATCCGGTGCTAACACAGACAGTACAAACTCGCAATGTGTTCGCTTCCTCAAGGATTCTGAAAGCCCTAACTTTCTGGACTTCATGAAGTTCACAGCCCAACGAGGTAAAAACATCGATCCTTTGAATACTATTTTCCTGGAATCTGACAAAAGGGAATCTACTCTCCATCAATATGACTCAGCTGTCAAGAAATTAGCTAAGTTCTTGAAAGATTTGCAAGTTGAGAAAATGACGATGAACCTAACTGTGACATTCTTCAGAACTCTCTTCGAATCAGGCCTGGCAGCCAATACAGTACAATTACTACAATCAAGTCAGCCTTGAAAAAGATCTTCCATATTGGTTTTGACAATGATTTAACGGATTCATATTTCTCATCCATTCCGAGAGCTTGTGCCAGACTAAAACCTTCAACTCGCCCTAGCGCAGTTTCCTGGTTTTTGAACGATGTTCTTAAGCTAGCCTCTGACACCTCAAATGAATCCTGTAACTATATGGCATTATTAAGAAAGTCACTTTTTCTTTTGAGCCTCGCCTCTGGCTCCAGAATCTCAGAATTGTCAGCCTTATCTAGAGACCCAGGTCATATAGAGTTTCTCTCTTCGGGTGAGGTCCTTCTCTCCCCTAACAAAGTTTTCCTGGCTAAAAATGAGGACCCCCCAAAACAGGTGGTCTCCCTGGAAGATTGTTCCACTTCCTTGGGATCCATCCCTGTGTCCAGTTACCACCCTGAAATCCTACTTAAGTAGAACTTCCACTACAACCACAGGGCCCTTATTTATTAGAGAACACGGAGGAACTATTACCCTTAAGGGAATCAGGCAGCAAATTCTTTATTTTATTAAACAAGCTAATCCTGAATCATTCCCACATGTCCATGATATTCGAGCTGTGGCTACTTCAATTAATTTTTTCCACCATATGAAATTTGATGATTGATTGATTTAAAGTTTTCAGGCATCCTGACATCTGAGGTCATTGACGCCGGTAACATTTAATTTATGTATACAAAAATAAAAAATTAAATAAAATAAAAAACAAGAGTATTCAATTAAAATCATAAAAGTTGAATGTCATAAAAGTTAAATATTTTTCAGAAGACCTGCTTCTGAAATAAATCTAAAAATGCCACTTGCATGGTAGGACACATCATTTCCAAGAATCTTGTCAAGGATGAACCTGCCACTTTCACCTCGAGCCTCAAACAAATATCTATTCCTTAAGTTGTTATAATTGGGGCATTCGGTCAACAAATGCCTTACTGTTAGAGGTACTAAACAGTCGTCACAATACGGTTGGTGTTGGCCCTTCAGCAGAAACTCGTGTGTCAACCGAGTGTGACCAATACGGAGACGACAAAAGACGTCTCCCATTTTCGGGGCATCATATTATACCTCCAAGGAGATATGTCATTTGTTACCTCTCGCATTTTATTCCCATCTAGGCTATCCCATTGCTGTTGCCATTTATTGCAAACCAATTTCTTGGTGTCAGGTAAGAAATCATTACAGGGAATGGGATACCTTCTTGGCAGCAACTCGGATGCAGCCTTCTTAGCCAGTGAATCTGCCTTCTCATTCCCAGACACACTTACATGTGCTGGAACCCAACAAAATTGAACTGTTATACCTCTCCGTCCAATAATAAAAAGCAATTCTAAAATCTTTAAAACTAGAGGGTTATTAGAATTAAAAACTTCTATAGCTTGAAGGACACTCCTTGCATCACTAATAATTGTAAAATTACCCTCCTTCTCCAACGCTATTTTCTCAATAGCAGTTAATATGCCATACAGTTCGGCAGTAAATATGGAAGCGGTCAGAGGAAGTGCACTTCTACAATTAAAACCATTACTATGTACTCCAAATCCAACGCCAGCATCAGATTTGGAGCCATCAGTATAGATAAAAGTTGATCCTCTATGTTCTTTAACATGTTCATTAAAAAGACACCTGGCTTCTAGGTCTGACATATTCTTAATATCTCCAATAAAATATTTACAAAAAGATATCTATGGTAACTTCCATGGAGGCGTTGATGATACCTTGAATGGAAGTACCTTATTTCTAATTATATCCAGACTATTTAATAATCGTTTCACCCGAAAGCCATAAGGTTGAGGGGATTTTGGGTGCAACTCAAAGTATGATGAGTGTCTTACAAGGCTTGCAGTCTGAAAGGCTAGAGAGTTAGGGAGTCTTTGCAATCTAAACCAATACCGAATAATGGAAGACATTCGGTAAAGGTCTAGAGGTAACTCTCCAGCATCAACAAGGAGACTTGGGATAGGCGAGGTTTTAAAAGCTCCAGTAGACAATCTAATATCTGCATGATGTATCGAGTCTAATATCTTTAACCGGCTTGGGGTGGCTGAAGAATATATTTCACAACCATAACTAATTTTGGAAAAAATCAAGGCCTTGTATAATTTTAAAATAGTATTGCGGTCTGCCCCCCCTGATGTATGGGACAATACTTTTAAGATATTCAGAGCCTCGAGACATTTAGCTTTTAACGCTTTTAAGTGAGAAACCCATGTAAGCCTACAATCAAATATCAAACTTAAAAATTTAGCTTCTCTTGCACATGGTATCCGTTGACCTTTAATGTATATATCCGGGTCTGGATGTACTCCCCGGATACGACAAAAATGGAAATTGGTAGTTTTACTTGTTGAGAACTTAAATCCATTCATGTCAGCCCACTGGATAATTTTATCAATAGCGAGTTGGATTTTTCTCTCAACCATTGCCATTCTAGTGCCAGCAAATGATATTGAGAGATCATCCACAAATAATGTTGAGAGAACATCCTGCGGAATGGCTGAGGATATCCCATTAATTGCTAGTGCAAAAAAGGGTTACGCTCAGCACACTACCCTGAGGAACTCCTTCTTCCTGACACTTACTCTCTGATAGAGTATTCCCAACTCTCACTTGAAAAACTCTACGTGAAAGAAATGCCTGAATAAATAGTGGCAGCTCTCCTCTCAATCCGATTTCATGAATGGTTTTAAGTATACCATATCTCCATGTGGTACCATATGCCTTTTCAAGGTCAAAAAATACTGTAACATGGTGCTGTTTGGAAGCAAAGGCTTCACAAATAGAAGACTCAAGTCGTGTCAACACATCAGTCGTTGAGTGCATTTTTCGGAATCCACATTGAATCGATGATAAAATACCTTTCTTTTCAAGGTACCACATCAGCCTTGCATTGACCATCTTCTCCATGATTTTACATAAACAAGATGTCAATGCAATAGGACGATAGTTTGCTGCTAAAAACTTGTCTTTACCGGGTTTTAAAAAGGCTAAAATAATGGCTAGTTCCCAAACACTTGGGTAACTATGATCATGCCATATTCTATTAATAATGCTTAAAATAAATAGCTTTGTATTAAAATGTACATGTTTAATCATTGCATATGGTGAAATTTGATGAGCTATCAAAATATACGGGTTGGAAGTCCCCTAAAGTTTTCAAGTGCCACTACCTAAAACCTTTAGAAGCTCTTAGATTTGCCACAGTAGCTGCAGGGAATATAGTTCCTCCTGAAGGTACTGAGTCCTAATCACAACGTCTTGCTCTGTCCTCTTTCCCTCCTGCCTGGCTTACCTGTTGTTCCTACCTGTTTTGTTTACCATACACCCTTATGGTGTATTATTTTATTATTCAATTGTTCAATTTCACGAATTGTTTTGATTTCACTTGTTCTTGAAATCCCCGAGCTGATTTTATTTTGTTATGTTAAATCTTTGTTATGGATTTACTTTTGCTTGGTTCTCTCTATCATCCCCTGATGGGATTTTGTACCATGCTCATATTCATTTCTATGATTGAATTTTTACCTTTGCATTTTTTATTACTAAGCTGGATTACCACAATTCATATCTGTTGAATTTTACCTACAGGTTTCATTATTGTTTGTTTACCATGTCTATTTATCATTGTCATATACACGTTGATCTATTTTTACGGGTTTCCACATCCCTCTTTTTAATATTAAAACTCATCAGCTATGTTATTTTTGTGTTATTCCCTCTTCAGGTAGTTAGCCATATTGGGTCCCCATTCTCTGGTACGATTTCACTGGGCGGCACGGGTCGGAGCCCAGAAAAGGGATTTTGACGTAGGAAAAATCTATTTTTGGGCGAGAGACCCGTGCTGCCCAGTGAACCCACCCGTCCCTCCCTAATTGGGCCTCAATCTGGGGTGCTATAAGGAGGGACGTCACTGGCGTGGGATTGCTAGTAGTAGTAGGATGTTGAACGGCACCTCGCTGTTCGGGGATATTGACAGGAGATATCTAAATGGTGCGAGGCCTCTGGTTATGATTTATTCAGCGCCCCAGTATTATACCGACACCTTATTAAGGTGAGCGAGCTGGGTTCAACCTAGCATTCCTATACAAATTTTTCTCTGGTAAGTTCATAGCAGTTTTTACCTTAGAAATTATGTAAAAGGAGCATTTCACTGGGCGGCACGGGTCTCTCGCCCAGAAATAGATTTTTCCTACGTCAAAATCCCTTTTTTGGGTCGTCATTTTTTGAATAAACGTTTGTTTGCCAAAAAGGTTTTGTTCCAGCGGCCTATATGTTAATTGTGGTTAATGTAAAAGAGTCCGAGGGCCATCTAAAATATTATAAAGAGAAAGCCATGCAAAAAATCTTAAAATAGTTTGAGAACCACCACTAGTCTAGACCTTGATCGCAACCAAGCGGTTCGTGATCATGAACAGGAGCGTCTAGCTCTCGTTCGAGAACGTCGTGAACATCGCGAATCCCTATTACATGAACGTGAGCATCGGCATCGCGAACGTGAACGACGTTCTTCGTGAACGCTGCCCTTGTGAACGGGAGCGTCGGCTTCACGAGCGCGAGCGCTGTTCTCGTGATCTAGATCGCAGAGATCTAGAACGTGAGCATCTGGACCTAGGTCTAGAGTTTGCTTGTGATCGTGTTGAACGCGATCACGAGATTTGTCCTCGTGAACAGGAACGCCTCCAAAGAGAGCACTGAGACCTGTGGTCTCGTGAGCACGAGGCTCTAGACCGTGAGTGCCTTCTAGAAGAAGGACACTCGGATAGTGATAGCTACAATCGGTCAAAAAAAAAAAGAGAAAATGAGAAAGCAAAATCACAAGTCCAATGACAGTCAGGGAGGGAGAAGACGCATCCGATCTCTACCGAGCCGAAAGAAAAAGTGATGTCTCTCACAACTGTGATAGTATTTACAGAGGCAGCTGGGTACCGCCCAGTAAACCCCAGTCTACCTGCTTAAGTGGTTAGGCAGCGTTGCCACTTCGCAAATAAAGTCTAATGACTACCTTCCAACTACGCTGAAAGATAATCCACATAAATAACGGAAGCTTTGTTAGTATGGGAACAAACATCAAAATCTTAAGTATCTACTAATCCGGCATTCGTAGGTCTTTGCAAACAACACTCAAGATGAATACATTAGAATCTTAAATATCTACTAATCAGGCATTCATAGGTCTTTGCAAACAACACTCAAGGCAAATAGATTAGAATCTTAAGTATCTACTAATCAGGCATTCGTAGGTCTTTGCAAACGACACTCAAAATACATTAGAATCTTATGTATCAATTAATCAGGCATTTGCAGGTCTTGCAAACAATCAAGAAAAATACATTGAAATTTTAATTATCTATTAATCAGGTATTCATAGGTCCTTGCAAACAATACTCAAGAAAAATACATCAGAATATTGATTATTATTATTATTATTATTATTATTATTATTATTATTATTATTAATATTAGCCAAGCTACAACCCCAGATGCTATAAGCCCAAGGGCTCCAATAGGGAAAAATAGCCCAGTGAGGAAAGGAAATAAGGAAATAAATAAATGATGAGAACAAGTTAACAATAAATCATTCTAAAACAGTAACATCAAAACAGATATGTCCTATATAAACTATTAACAACGTCAAAAACAGATATGTCAAATATAAAATATAAAAAGACTCATGTCAGCCTGGTCATCATAAAAACGTTTGCTCCAACTTTGAACTTTTGAAGTACTACTGATTCAACTACCCGATTAATTAGGAAGATCATTCCACAACTTGGTAACAGCTGGAATAAAACTAGAATACTGTGTAGTATTGAGCCTCATGATGGGAAGGCCTGGCTATTAGAATTAACTGCCTGCCTAGTATTAAGAACAGGATAGAATTGTCCAGGGAGATCTGAATGTAAAAGATGGTCAGACTTATGGAAAAGTCTTATGTAACATGCATAATGAACTAATTGAACGACGGTGCCAAAGATTAATATTTATATCAGGAATAAGAAATTTAATAGACCATAAGTTTCTGTCCAACAAATTAAGATGAGAATCAGCAGCTGAACACCAGACAGGAGAACAATACTCAAAACAAGGAAGAATGAAAGACTTAAAACACCTATTCAGAATAGATTGATCACCGAAAACCTTAAAAAGACTCTCAATAAGACAATTTTTTGTGCAATTGAAGAAGACACAGACCTAGTGTGTTTCTCAAAAGTAGATATTCGTAGGTCTTTGCAAACAACACTCAAGACAAATACATTAGAATCTAAGGTGTCTACTAATCCTACATCCGTAGGTCTTTGCAAACAGCACTCAAGGAAAATGTATTAGAATCTTAATTATCTACTAATCAGATATTCGTAGGTCTTTGCAAACAACACCCAAAACCAATACATTAAAATTTTAAGTATCCACTAATCAGGGATTTGAAGGTCTTTGCAAATAACACTCAAGAAAAATACCTGTACATTAGCAACCTAATTATCTACTAATCAGGTATTTGTAGGCCTTTGCAATCAACACTAGAGAAAAATACATTAGAATCCTAATTAGCTAATAATCATGCAATCTTGGGTCTTTGCAAACAACACAGAAAATAAATATATTAGAATCTTAAGTATCTATTAATCAGACATTCGCAGGTCTTTGCACACAACACTCATGAAAAATACATTAGAATCTTAAGTATCTACTAATCAGGCATTCGTAGGTCTTTACCAACAACACTCAAGACGAATAATTAGAATCTTAAATATCTACTAATCAGGCATTCGTAGGTCTTTGCAAACAACACTCAAGACAAATAAATTAGAATCTTAAGTATCTACTAATCAGTCATTCGTAGGTCTTTGCAAACAACACTCAGACAAATAAATTAGAATCTTAAGTATCTATTAATCAGGCATTCATAGGTCTTTGCAAACAACACTCAAGACAACCATATTAGAATCTTAATTATCAACTAATCAGGCATCCGTAGGTAGTAGGTTGACCAGGGCATCAGCCATCCGTTGAGATACTACCACTAGAGAGTTATGGGGTCTTTTGAGTGGCCAGACAGTACTACATTGGATCCTTCTCTCTGGTTACGGTTCATTTTCCCATTTGCCTAAACACTCACACACCGAACAGTCAGGCCTATTCTTTATATACAATCCTCTGTCCTCCTATACCTGACAACACTGAGATTACCAAACAATTCTTCTTATTGCACTGTAATTGTTCAGTGACACTTTCCTCTTTGTAAGGGTAGAAGAAACTCTTTAGTTATGATAAGCAGCTCTTCTAGGAGATGGACACTCCAAAATCAAACCATTGTTCTCTAATTCTAATCTTCGGTAGTGCCATAGCCTCTGTAACATGGTCTTCCACTATCTTGGGTTGGAGTTCTCTTGCTTGAGGGTACACTCGGGCACACTGTTCTATCTTATATCTAATTTCTCTTCCTCTTGCTTTGCTGAAGTTTTCATAGTTTATAGTGATATTTATTTTGATATTGTTGCTCTTCTTGAAACACTTTATTTTTCCTTGTTTCCTTTCCTCGCTGAGCTATTTTCCCTGTTGGAGTCCCTGGGCTTATAGCATCCTGCTTTTCCAACTAGGGTTGTAGCTTAGTAAGTAAGTAATAAAAATAATAATAATAATAATAATAATAATAATAACACAAGACCAATACATTAGAATCTTAATCATCTACCAATCAAGCATTCCTATGTCTTTGCAAACATCCCTCGAGAAAAATATTAGATTCTTAATTACCAATTAACTAGGCATTCGTAGGTCTTTGCAAACAACACTCTAGACAAATACATTAGAATCTTTATCTATTAATCAGGCATTCATAGCTCTTTGGAAAGAACACTTAAGAAAAATACATTAGAATCTTTATTATCTATTAATTAGGCATTCGTAGGTCTTTACACACACCATTCAAGAAAAATTCATTAGAATCTTAAGTATCTACTAATCAAGCATTCATATGTCTTTGCAAACAAAACTCAAGCCAAACACATTAGAATCTAAATTATCTACTAATCAGGCATTCGTAGGTCTTTGCAAACAACACTCAAGACAAATATATTAGAACCTTAATTACCTACTAATCAGGCATTCATATGTCTTTGCAAACAACACTCAAGACAATCACATTAGAATCTTAAGTTTCTAATAATCAGGCATTCATATGTCTTTACAACCAACACTCAAGACATACACATTAGAATCTCAATTATCTACTAATTAGGCATTCGTAGGTCTTTGCAAACAACACTCAAGACATACACACAATCTTAATTTTTCACTAATCAGGCATTCGTAGGTCTTTGCAAACAACACTCAAGACAAACATATTAGAATCTCGATTATCTACTAATCAGGCATTCGTAGGTCTTTGCAAACAACACTCAAGACAAATACACCAGAATCCTAATTATCTACTAATCAGGCATTCGTAGGTCTTTGCAAACAACACTCAAGAAAAACACACAATCTTAATTTTTCACTAATCAGGCATTCATATGTCTTTGCAAACAACACTCAAGACAAACATATTAGAATCTCGATTATCTACTAATCAGGCATTCGTAGGTCTTTGCAAACAACACTCAAGACAAACACACAATCTTAATTTTTCACTAATCAGGCATTCGTAGGTCTTTGCAAACAACACTCAAGACAAACATATTAGAATCTCGATTATCTACTAATCAGGCATTCGTAGGTCTTTGCAAACAACACTCAAGACATACACACAATCTTAATTTTTCACTAATCAGGCATTCGTAGGTCTTTGCAAACAACACTCAAGACAAACACACATCTTAATTTTTCACTAATCAGGCATTCGTAGGTCTTTGCAAACAACACTCAAGGCAAACACAATCTTAATTTTTCACTAATCAGGCATTCGTAGGTCTTTGCAAACAACACTCAAGACAAACATATTAGAATCTCGATTATCTACTAATCAGGCATTCGTAGGTCTTTGCAAACAACACTCAAGACAAATACACCAGAATCCTAATTATCTACTAATCAGGCATTCGTAGGTCTTTGCAAACAACACTCAAGACAAACACACAATCTTAATTTTTCACTAATCAGGCATTCATATGTCTTTGCAAACAACACTCAAGACAAGCATATTAGAATCTCGATTATCTACTAATCAGGCATTCGTAGGTCTTTGCAAACAACACTCAAGACAAATACACCAGAATCCTAATTATCTACTAATCAGGCATTCGTAGGTCTTTGCAAACAACACTCAAGACAAACACACAATCTTAATTTTTCACTAATCAGGCATTCGTAGGTCTTTGCAAACAACACTCAAGACAAACACACAATCTTAATTTTTCACTAATCAGGCATTCGTAGGTCTTTGCAAACAACACTCAAGACAAACATATCAGAATCTCGATTATCTACTAATCAGGCATTCGTAGGTCTTTGCAAACAACACTCAAGACAAATACACCAGAATCCTAATTATCTACTAATCAGGCATTCGTAGGTCTTTGCAAACAACACTCAAGACAAATACACCAGAATCCTAATTATCTACTAATCAGGCATTCGTAGGTCTTTGCAAACAACACTCAAGACAAACACACAATCTTAATTTTTCACTAATCAGGCATTCGTAGGTCTTTGCAAACAACACTCAAGACAAACATATCAGAATCTCGATTATCTACTAATCAGGCATTCGTAGGTCTTTGCAAACAACACTCAAGACAAATACACCAGAATCCTAATTATCTACTAATCAGGCATTCGTAGGTCTTTGCAAACAACACTCAAGACAAATACACCAGAATCCTAATTATCTACTAATCAGGCATTCGTAGGTCTTTGCAAACAACACTCAAGACAAACACACAATCTTAATTTTTCACTAATCAGGCATTCGTAGGTCTTTGCAAACAACACTCAAGACAAACATATCAGAATCTCGATTATCTACTAATCAGGCATTCGTAGGTCTTTGCAAACAACACTCAAGACAAATACACCAGAATCCTAATTATCTACTAATCAGGTATTCCTACGTATCTGCAAACAACACTCAACAAAAATACATTAGAATCCCAAGTATCTACTAGTCAGGCATGCATAGGTCTTTGCAAAGAACATTCACAGATGAATATATTTACAAAACATTCGTTTGCTCTTCCAGGGGATCAAAGAAATCCTTTTGAAGGATAATTGGATAAACAATTTTGAATGAACCCTATTTCTGTATAGTTTCATAAACTGTGCATAAGATTTAAATATTTCACATTATATATAGAGGGAGTTTAAGTATAATAAAGTTAAAACATGAGATCCAAAAACTCTTTAGTAAGCCTGTAGAATCTTAAATTATGTCATAAGTTTTTTCATCGAAATTAGAGCATAATCGTATTCCCTGTATTAGCCCTCATGAGATTACAGTAGAATAGACATTTGTGGCTATCTTTAATAATGTAGTAGATTTTTCTCAAGAAAATCAAAACCTCTGGAATTACCAAAATTAGTTATACTACATAATCCCATACAAAAATGTTTAAACGAATTTTTTTTTTCAAAACCACTTACACGCTAATAAAATACTAAAAACAAAATGTTTATAATAAAATTTCTTATTCATATTGCATTTCCTCCAAGAGCTTAGTTTAATTGACTTTTGCCAACGAAATTAAAAAAATAATTTTAATTTTCTTTCTCTTCAATAAGCACATGCCCTTAGTAAAGTAAGCCACTCACCTCAATCTGTTGGACAGTAAGATCTAAAAAGGTCAGGTCAGACCTGACCGGAATAATAGACTTGGGACCTTGGCAACCCATTGATGTTCCCAAGCCACCATTCAGTTTCACAACGACTAGCTTGTCTAACATGTCCCTAACCGATGACATGGACGGGGAAGAGAGTTCCGCATATTTTCGCACCTGCAAAAAATAATCTTTAATAATCGTAGTCAAATGAATAATAAAGGAAATGAATAATCTCAGTCAACAACAGGTTATAGGTAATAAAACAAACGAATAATATTCGGCCAAAAACCGACATTGAATATTAAATGAATAATCTCGGCCAAAAACAGGTTAGAAGTAATAAAGCAAATGAATAACCTCAGCCAACCACAGGTAATAAATAACAAAACTAATGATTAATCTTAACCAACTTCAGGACAATGAATCAAATGAATAACCTCAGCCAACAACAGGTAATATATAATAAGGTAAATGAATGATGTCAGTCAACAACAGGTTAAAAATAATAAACCAAAGGAATAATCTCAGCCAACAACCTGTTATAAATAAATATGCAAAATGGTAAGTCAGATATTTTGCCTTTACGATGGAAAAGGTTATCCATATTGTTTATGAGCCACTAAAGTGAATAAAAGCACAAGCAGTTTTGCTTTGAGGCCTTTCAGCATCACTCACAGATCCCTCGGGAAGTTTCTGAATATTCTCCCACTCGACGGACGGACCAGACTCATTGATAAAGCGCCCAAAGAGCTTTTCGAACCCTTCGAAGTCCTTCTGTACGGTATCCTTCAGAGGGGCAGGACACGTCTGAATCAACTTCTGCAGCTCGTGAGCCAGCTGAACCTGGGCGTCCTTCTTCGTCAACTCCTTGAACTCCATTGAGGGTGACCTCTGGTGGCCAAATACCTGTGCATTGGATTGAAACGTTTGATTAGTTGATGCTGGATAGAGTATGGAAACTCAAAATAAAAATGCTATAGTACCAAAATAAATATCAAAACAAAAAATAAAAAGATTGCTTTCCTCAATTAAAAATTACATGATACAGGTTTAATGGAGTCCTATTGATTTGCGTATCAATCCCCATGATCTAAATGTGTAGAGTCGGATTCAACGATAAATCAAACATTTGTACTGAATAACAAACAATGAGTATGAGAAAAAACACTTATTATATTTCATAATTGTATACAACTTGATTTCCTGATTTTTTCGTTACAATACAAAGTTATCAAATTCACGACAAGCATATGGACATTTAAATGTCCTTCCCAACAACAACTATAAGGCTTTATTTCAATATTCTCGCTTTGCTTCAAAATATATGTCATATGCCTTTGGTCACAAAAAAAGAAAAGAAAACGAAGAGTGGGGAATGTTCTAAGTGGCTTCAATGCAGGACATAGAATAAACATACAAATATCTAACACATCAGTTGCTTTAACTACTGTAATTAGATTTTCTTTGACGTTAAATCATCGGCAACTTTTTTTTTAAAGTATCCCATAAATAGATGAAATAATTTTGCTGATGCCCCACACTCCCCCCTCCCCCTATCACTTGCATGTTCTTAGCTCTCTTAATTGGTTCCACCTCCTCTCTTCTTATTACATTACTATAATATCTCAGACGAGCTTCCCTAGCCTTATCTTTTACATTAGGCTACATATACCACACATTCTTCTCATATCTTGAGTCTCCGTCCTCTCTCGCAGTGATATTCCAGCAATCCATCTCACCATCCTCATCTCGGTTCTTTCCAACAGTCCCTCCTTTTCCCTCCTAAGTGCTCAAGTTTCTGCCCCATACAGTGCACCTGTGATAAATGTCTTACAGAGCTTCATTTTGAGTATTAATGACATTTTCTCGTCTAAACATTGCCAGTTACTTTTCTACATATTTCCAACGCTTCTTTCACTATCTCTCACTGCTTTCTTAGTACCTCTGCCCTCTGTTATTATTTATCCACAGTAGCTAAACTCATTGTTCCGTTTTAACAGTTTACCATCTTCAACTTGAATGTTTACTTCTTCATGTCCTTCTCTATTACTAATCATTAACCCTTTCCAAAGTTCACCTTCAACATTTTTTTTTTTGTGTACCGGTATATATACCTACTGAATATCTCTTCTATTACATACTATTAAAAATCTGGTCACTTAATCTTTTCCTTTACCACAACAACAACAACAACAACAATAATAATAATAATAATAATAATAATAATAATAATAATAATAATAATAATAATTTTCTACGCATGGAGAGCCCATAACTTCAATCTTGAGTAATAGATATTTATAGCGTTAACAACATTTCAAAGACACACTGAAATATTCTACTATTCATAATTTGTCAAAATCTAAGCTAGCCAAGCATCCCAATCATAATCCTTACGAAGTAATTCTGTGCTTCAACTCTTACCCAATTTCGTGTAAAAGACAGTAATGTACAGTTGCTACTTAAAACATAAACTTCAGGAGTTTTACTGTCATGCAGTTACAGGAAAGAACGCTTTGATTGAAACACTTCGAAATTTCAACATAATGACTTGTGTTTACAAAGTCAGAACTAGAAAAGGTTAATTTTAAGCTACAGAACACATACATTACTTGTAAATGATTCACCAACACCTTTTGGAAACATTCATCTTCTGTAGAGTTTCGGAAGGAAAGGGGAATTTACAGCTCCATACAACAATCTTTCCGTTAATTGCATCAAAATATGCAAAGAATATTTGCTACATTACTTCGGTCACGAGATTTTACGCGCTAAAAAAAGAAAATAAGGAAAAAGAGAAACTAATCCAGATAATTGCAACAGGATCATCCCATCCACAGGCCTACATGTTACTGGTAACCTATAGTTAATTTATAGTTTGAGATTACAGGTGATGATTAGTATAGTTTCTTCTAAGTACAAAATAAAGGCAAAACTTTCAGTACTTAAATTTTGTACTTAATATCCTCCCTAGAAATGTTACCAACAAACAGTATTTTGCTATTAAATATCAACACATGATTTACATACTTGCTACTAAAAACATATAACTAACTACTGCACCTAAAATTCTTAAAGCCGCAAATATAAAAAAAAGACCCGAGAGATAACCCCCGTTTCTGGGTCGCGAGAGTGAAAAGATGAGAGAAGAAACGCTACGATCCTTTCCGCCATCGAAGAAGCTAAATTAGATATCATTTCATATTGTCATGAGAGTGGTAATATGGAGGACCAAGAGCATCATTCCCTTGACTAATGAACAAGTGGAATGATGCCGCTGTATTCGAAATATGAACTCTGTCGGTCTGACATTGTGCATGTAGAAACACGTTTGGCACTGCACTCCACACCACATCCCATATGTCTGGGACGCTTAATATTGCATCTACGTAACACAGGGACAACAACAACAACCTGCTTTGAAAATGTACTGAGAGGGTAGTCGAATGGCCGATGAAAATTACCAATTAAATAGGAAGAGTCTTATCACTCTTTACACACACGTATATTATTATTATTATTATTATTATTACTAGCCAAGCTACAACCCTAGTTGGAAAAGCAAGATGCTATAAGCCCAAGGGCTCCAATAGGGAAAAATAGCCCAGTGAGGAAAGGAAATATATAAATGATGAAAATAAATTAACAATAAACCATTCTAAAATCAGTAACAACGTCAAAACAGATATGTCCTAAAAACTATTAACAACGTTAAAAACATATGTGTCATATATAAACTATAAAAGGACTCATGTCAGCCTGGTCAACATAAAAACGTTTGCTCCAACTTTGAACTTTTGAAGTTCTACTGATTCAACTACCCCATTAGGATGATCATTCCACAACTTGGTAACAGCTGGAATAAAACTTCTAGAATACTGTGTAGTATTGAGCCTCATGATGGAGAGGGCCTGGCTATTATAATTAACTGCCTGCCTAGTATTACGAACAGGATAGAATTGTCCAGGGAGATCTGAATGTAAAGGATGGTCAGAGTTATGAAAAATCTTATGCAAAATGCATAATGAACTAATTGAACGACGGTACCAAAGATTAACATCTAGATCAGGAATAAGAAATTTAATAGACCGTAAGTTTCTGTCCAACAAATTAAGATGAGAATCAGCAGCTGAACACCAGACAGGAGAACAATACTCAAAACAAGGTAGAATGAAAGAATTAAAACACTTCTTCAGAATAGATTGATCACCGAAAATCTTAAAAGACTCTCTCAATAAGCCAATTTTTTTGTGCAATTGAAGAAGACACAGACCTAATGTGTTTCTCAAAAGTAAGTTTGCTGTCGAGAATCACACCTAAAATTTTAAAAAAGTCATACAAATTTAAAGAAACATTATTAATACTGAGATCCGGATGTTGAGGAGCCACCGTCCTTGACCTAATTACAATCATACTTTGAGTTTTATTAGGATTCAACTTCATACCACATAATTTGCACCATGCACTAATTTTAGCTAAATCTCTATTAAGGGATTCACCAACCCCAGATCTACATTCAGGGGATGGAATTGATGCAAAGAGAGTAGCATCATCTGCATATGCATCAAGCTTGTTTTCTAGGCCAAACCACATGTCATGTGTATATAGTATGAAAAGTAATGGGCCAAGAACTCTACCCTGTGGAACACCGGATATCACATTCCTATAATCACTATGGTGCCCATCAACAAAAACTCTTTGAGATCTATACTTAAAAAATCAATAATACTGCTAAGAAACGACCCACGTGTGTAAGTGTGGAAATATATGCAGTATATATACACATAAATTCATATGTATATATATATATATATACATGGATAGAATGTGTGTGGAAATATATAAAGTATATATGTTGGTGTGGTACTGTTATAAACACACATTATGATTCCAATCAAATGTCTCTTCAATGTGCTATATATATTTAGACTTGCAGGTTACTTCTTCTGAATAAGTCTAAGTAAGTTAACTTTTAAAACAGTTTATTAGCAGCTCCATCACAGGAGTATAGATGGTTTGGTCGGATGACCATTCCGTATGAGATGTTGACAAGAACTATCAAAAATATCATGTTTGATGATAACGTATACTTAGTTATCTCAGCATTTATGTAAATATGTAAACACAGCATTAATACAGGAAGCCATCTGGATCCGGTGAGACACTCAACTCTTTCTCACGGGATACTTTGTATTGTGTTTACTCTTCATCCAAAAATGTTACATTGCAAAGGTTTGGCTTTCGCATCCTGTTTATGACTGACTTGGCGTTTCTCACACTCCTCCTAGCTTCTCCATTGATCCCTTGGGTCATGGATTTAATCATGTAAGTTACAACTATTACATATATACAAATACATTCATATATATATATATATATATATATATATATATATATATATATATATATATATATATATATATACAACTGATTAAATAAAGTAAGTTTTTGACCCCATGGAAAATAACAATTCTGTGCCTATAGCGAACATCAAATTTCTGACCAAGCTTGAATGGAAACAAAGAAAAGTCGTTTAAGATTTGCAAGAAGTTAATGGAGATTCTTCTCTATACGAGTTAGTTGTTTATTATTGGATAAATTGTTTTAAAAATGGTTTGGAGGAACCCAAGAGAGGGGAAATAAAAAAAAAAGGAAAAAAAAAAAAAAAAAGACCTGTGACTTTGTTGGAAAATCTTGGGGAAAAATTGTCCGATTACTATTGATACAATTGCTAATGAAGTTGGCATTGCTCATGGCTCAGAATTTTTAATGAAGATCTTGGTTTGAGTAAGCTTTCGGCACGTTGGGTCCCAAAAGCGTTGCGAGAAGACCAGCTGAATCAAAGAGATGAACTTCCGCTGGTAGTTTCAACAAAGACTGGATAAAAAGGATCAAATGAAGCAGTTTTTAACTGGATTGTCACCAGAGATGAGTGTGGATCCATCAATACAACCTACAAAGTTACGTATGATTCAATCGAAGGAATGGTTACCGAGAGGATCGGTTGCGCCAGTGAAGTTCAAAAAGGCAGGATCTGCTAACAAGGTTTTGGCAATAGTGTTTTGGGACGCCAAGGTGGGGATTTTCATTGACTATCTTAAAGGTTGGAAAAAAAAATAACAGGAAATTACTACAAAGGTGTCTTGCAAAAATTGAAGACGGCATCGGCTAAAAACCCGCCGGGAAAGTTGCTCCGAAGAATTCTAGTTCCATTACAATAACGCTCCGACACATTCATCAGAAATTGAAAGAGGAAAAGAGGAGTCCTACGGATATCTAGGTGGGAAACACTTCCAAACTCTCCCTTTGGTCCCGATCTTGTTCATTCAGATTTTCTCCTGATCCCAAAACTAAAATAATACTTAGAGGAGTCCGGTTTGAAAACCTTTGGATGATACTAAACACAGTTTCAACATGGTATAAAGGAAAGACCCAATAATTCTAGATAGAAGAGATGCAAATGTGGACACAATGCCTTGAAGAAAGTATAGTTAGATGGTAGATATATAGGATTATAATGCTTTTTTTCCTGAAATAAAGAATTTAAAAATTCTAAACGTTTTTTTCCGATATTTTTTTACTTAACCTCGTATGTGTATCTATGTATATATATATATATATATATATATATATATATATATATATATATATATATATATATACATATATATATATATATATATATATATATATATATATATATATATATATCATAAGAGCATGTATGTGTATGTACAGTATACATATATAAATGTATATATAATTATTAATTATTATGTCTATACATAAATACATAAATTGTGCATATACCACCTTTGAAGTAAAAGAGAAAGTGTTTACCTCGTTATAGCGATCATAGTTCCTGGGCAGGGGCAGACAGCCACTGAAAACACTGCGAGGAGGAAGAGGAGGCCGAAGACGATCTTTGGAATTCGCCACCACCATATTTACACAGATTCAACTCTGAAGTGTTTGAATTTACCAAAAGACCTTCGGAGGCCTCAGCACAAGCAGTATCTTATCACGTCTATAATCCAAAACAAGTAGGCTTTATCGCACTAAGCAAATCGCAGGCCTATAATAATTATTGGAAATTATGGTCACTTCCGTCATGCTATTCAACCGTGAATACAATAGAGATAGGATATAATAGAACCTTGGTTTTATATAATGGACGTAACGGGTTTACGTTCACAAACGCGCGCGCACAAACACACACATACAATATATATATATATATATATATATATATATATATATATATATATATATATATATTATATATATATATATATATATATATATATATATATATATAATCTTTAGACCTTGTATAAATACACGAGCATAGTAGGTTGGCCAGGGCACCAGCCGTCCGTTGAGATACTACCACTAGAGAGTTATTAGATCCTTTGACTGGCCAGCCAGTAATGCATTGGATCACTCTCTCTGGTTACGGTTTATTTTTTCTTTCCCTACACATACACAGAATAGTCTGGCCTATTCTTTACATATTCTCGTCTTTCCTCATACACCTGACAACAATAAGATACTAAACACTTCTTCACCCAAGGGTTTAATTACTGTACTGCAATTGTTCAGTGTACTTTCCTCTTTGTAAGGGTAGAAGAGACTCTTTAGCTATGGTAAGCAGCTCTTCTAGGAAAGGACACTCCAAAATTAAACCATTGTTCTCTAGTCTTGGGTAGTGCCATAGCCTCTGTACCATGGTCTTCCACTGTCTTGGGTTAGAGTTCTCTTGCTTGAAGGTACACTCGGGCACACTTTTCTATCTTTTTTTTTTCTTCCTCTTGTTTTTTTTTAAATGGTGTGTTGGGCAGGCTTAATAGAAGGGCCATGGATGCCTGGTGGTTTATCAAGAGGTTGTATTTTCCTTTTTCTGATTATTTTTCTTCTCAAAACCATCCTTACTGTCCTCCCTTCAGTTGAAGTGGCTATCCTGGAGAATATTTAGCCTTGCATGGTGTATCGGCTCCTCCATGTTGACCAGTTTTTCCGACTTTTTACTATAGACTATGGGTTTCATCAATCACTTGATTTATAATTCTGTACATATTGTTTTTGTTATAATTCTTGTTAATCTAGTTTTTAAGTATGATGTCTCTTTTTTATTGCTATTAATTCTTATGCTGTCTGGAGACATTGAGCAAAATCCGGGACCAGTATGTCCTAGATTTCGTCAATGTCGTCTTCTGTATTGCAACATTCGTGGTCTTCTTGCAAATACTCAAGACCTTAGAGTTGCGTCCAGATAGTATGATATTCTTTTGTGCTCTGAAACTTTGGTTTCTAATATGAGGCACTCATCTGAGCTCCTTATAACTGGTTTTAAGAAGCCAATAATGTTGAAACGTGATGCCATCCCTAGGGGCAGGGGAATGGCGGTGTATATTAGGACTGGGTACCCTGCTTCTCATAAGTCCTGCTATCAATGTGGATGTCATGAGATTTAGGTAATAAAAGTTTGTGGCAGGCATAACAACTTTTATTTGTGTTCGATCTACTGGAATCCAGACATGGACGATTCTATCTTCGATTGTCTTCTTACCATTATGGCTAAGATACAAGAAGACGATAGAAAGGCTTCTTTTGTTTTTGTTGGTGATTTTAATGCTCACCATAGGGAGTGGTTAAGTTCTATCTCTCCTACCAATCGCCATGGCTTAAGAGCTTTAGACTCTGTCTCTGAATCAGGCAGCGAGCAAATCATAAATGAAGCTACTCACAGGTCTGGTAATTGCTTGGACTTCGTATACACTGACTCCCCTGGCGTTATAACTAGTAAGGTTGGTTCTCCAGTCGGGACATCTGATCAAGCCTTGATTTCATTAGTAGTGAAGACTGAGCAGCCTGTCCCTGATGTATCATACTCTTGTAAAATATATATGAAATCCTAAGCAGACTGGAATGGGATTTTGCATGATCTTTTGTGCTTGAATTGGTCACAATTATATAGTAATGTAGATCCTGTTGTCCATTTGAATGAGAATCTAGTCAACATAATTGATAGACGTATCCCTTCTCATGTGCTAAGGTACCGAGTGAAGGACAAACCATGGTTCAATGATGATTGTAGACGTGCTTATTTGGAAAAGCAGGAGGCCTATCATCTTTGGAAGGGTAACAGATCAGATTTGACCTGGAATAACTATACTCAGCTTCGAGCTTTTGCTCAGAGAGTTTATGCCTCAACTGAAAAGGAATACAATTTAACCATAAAAAAAAAAAAAACCCTTTTGGGTACAACTCAAGAACATAAATGGTGGTCTACCATTAAATCTGCACTCTTTGGTGTTGATGCAACAGTTCCTCCTTTACTTAAACCAGATGGCTCAGTCACTCACTGTCCAAAGGAAAAGGCAACCCTTTTGGCTGATGTTTTTGACAGCAAACAGAGCAATGAAAAACTTGAACTTCCTCATTCCTGTTTTCCTGAGGCTAAACTAACTAGTTTAGCTTTTCGATCTCGTGAAATTAAAGCTCTGTTGATGGACCTTGATGCTTATGGAGGTGTAGACCCAAATGGTATTTTTCCTTTGTTTTTTATAAAGACAGTAGATTTCTTAGCTCCAAAGTTATCTGTTATTTTGCGCAAGTTAACAAGAAGAGGAGCTTTTAGCACTTGTTGACGAATTGGTAATGTTACTCCTCTATGTAAATGTGTTTGTGGTAGCTCAAGTCCCACTGATTACCACCCAATTTCCATAACTCCCATATTATCTAAAGTTTTTGAACGTCTTAATAGGTTTGCTGAAGGTAATCATCTATTTCCTAGTTTGTAATTTGGTTTTCGTAAAGGCCTTGGAGCATGTGATGCCCTTCTCACAATCTCCAATGCTGTACAGAAATCCCTTGATTGTGGTCAGGAAGTTCGTATGATTGGCCTTTATTTTAGTGCTGCCTTTGACCGTGTTAATCATGAGGCCCTTGTTTTCAAACTCAAACAGATGGGAGTGGGTGGGTCGTTTCTTAGCATTATTATTGATATTTTAAGTAATAGATCTCAAAGAGTTGTTGTTGATGGGCACCATAGTGATTATAGGAATGTGATATCCGGTGTTCCACAGGGTAGTGTTCTTGGCCCATTACTTTTCATACTATATACACATGACATGTGGTTTGGCCTAGAAAACAAGCTTGTTGCATATGCAGATGATGCTACTCTCTTTGCATCAATTCCATCCCCTGAATGTAGATCTAGGGTTGGTGAATCCCTTAATAGAGATTTAGCTAGAATTAGTGCATGGTGCAAATTATGTGGTATGAAGTTGAATCCTAACAAAACTCAAAGTATGATTGTAAGTAGGTCAAGGACGGTGGCTCCTCAACATCCGGATCTCAGTATTGATAATGTTTCTTTAAATATGTATGACTCTTTTAAAATTTTAGGTGTGATTCTCGACAGTAAATTTACTTTTGAGAAACATATAAGGTCTGTGTCTTCTTCAATTGCACAAAAAATAGGCTTATTGAGAAAGTCTTTCAAGATTTTTGGTGATCAATCTATTCTGATGAAGTGTTTTAATTCTTTCATTCTATCTTGTTTTGAGTATTGTTCTCCTGTCTGGTCTTCAGCTGCTGATTCTCATCTTAATTTGTTGGACAGAAACTTACGGTCTATTAAATTTCTTATTCCTGATATAGATATTAATCTTTGGCACCGTCATTCAATTAGTTCATTATGCATGTTGCATAAGATTTTTCATAACTCTGACCATCCTTTACATTCAGATCTCCCTGGACAATTCTATCCTGTTCGTAATACTAGGCAGGCAGTTAATTCTAATAGCCAGGCCTTCTCCATCACGAGGCTCAATACTACGCAGTACTCTAGAAGTTTTATTCCAGCTGTTACCAAGTTGTGGAATGATCTTCCTAATCGGGTGGTTGAATCAGTAGAATTTCAAAAGTTCAAAGTTGGAGCAAATGCTTTTTTGTTGACCAGGCGGACATGAATCTTTTTATAGTTTATTTATGACATATTTGTTTTTTATGTTGTTAATAGTTTATATATGACATGTCTGTTTTGACGTTGTTACTTATTTTAGAATGATTTATTGTTAATTTGTTCTCTTCATTTATTTATTTCCTTATTTCCTTTCCTCACTGGGCTATTTTTCCCTGTTGGAGTCCCTGGGCTTATAGCATCTTGCTTTTCCAACTAGGGTTGTAGATTGGATAGTAATAATAATAATATCTGTTTTTGACGTTGTTAATAGTTTATATATGACATATCTGTTTTGACGTTGTTACTGTTTTTAGAATGATTTATTGTTAATTTGTTCCCATTATTTATCTATTTCCTTATTTCCTTTCCTCACTGGGCTATTTTTCCCTATTGGAGCCCTTGGGTTTATAGCATCTTGCTTTTCCAACTAGGGTTGTAGCTTGGCTAGTAATAATTATAATATATATATATATATATATATATATATATATGTATATATATATATATATATATATATATAAAACGGATTTTGACGTAGGAAAAATCTATTTTTGTGTGAGATAGCCATGTCGTCCTGATGGCAGTTCCTTCCGGCAGCTTCCTAATGCATATTTCTGCGAGTGATATTACAAGAGAATTACCGTCAGGTGTCACGGGGTTCTAACCCTCAGAACGACTATCCTAAAATATTGTGTATAATCAGGGACATATCCGTAGATAACCATAGATATCTGCACCCCAAACAGACTTAACCCAGTCTAGGAATCTAAGGAGGAGGATAGGTGAGGAGCTGTTACATATCCTCTCCCTTCATAGTACTGTTCGTCTCTGATAAACTCATTCCACATAGCAGCGTAACTACCGTGAGAAGAGGCATCCAACAAGGCATCGGGGAGGGACAACGTAACGGTTGGGCCATCAGGACGACATGGCTAACCCTTTTTGTACAGGCATGATCATGTGTCTATTGATCAGGTTTATCTTGTCATAAGTTCCCTATGGCTCCTTATGTCATGTATTTGTCCCCTAATGTTACCTTATGTCTGGGTATGGACGGGATTTATTTACTTTGCACAAAAATGTTCTATATGCGGTTAATGATGGTTGCTCGTTAACCTTGGCACTGATTCTTGTCAGTAAAAGGCTGTGAACTGTCACATGCCTTTTAATTTTGTGCCCTTCTTTTATAATTATAATTACTGTAGTGGCATTAACTTAAGTGTGTCTTCTCATTATTATCCTTCCTGAACATAATTGGATTTAGTCTCCTGGCGGGTTTTGGTTCCATACGCCTCACCTATGATGCCTCCTTTAGTTTTGGGTTCCTTAAAGTTCCCGACACTAGACTCAGGTGATTTTCCATTGCGGAGGGCGGTCCATTGGTTCTTATTACCTCCTTGTCGGACCATTATGCTTGTCAATACTGCCTCCGAACTGTTCTGGGATATAAAGGTGAGAGTGATACCTATGCCTTGAAGGAGAAATCCTGTAAGTGCATTTCGGTATTGGGACCTCTCTCTTTGAGGCTTCCTATCGAGACATAGGTAATTCTCTGGTACACTTCCATCAGGACGACATGGCTCGAGCACAAAAAACGGATTTTTCCTACGTCGTTGCTACGGGTTTGATAACACTCCCATCAGTCACCACAAAATGGCGTATTTCCTCCAATTGCTTCAGACAATTCACGAAGAAAACCCAAGTGGACTTCCAACCAGTATATGCCTGCAGTCCCTCAAAGGAAATATACTGGAAAAAGTTCCAGGAGGATGCCACGTCCCTAGGGTCAATACCCAATGTCATAATAGCTGGGTCTGCTCTTCGTATAAAGTAAGTAATTTTCGCTCTTAACTGTTTCAGAGACAAATCAGACCACTCTGTATCTTTTTGAAACAAATGACCACCCTTAAACTGCACTGTTCTTAGTAAACACACTTTTGAATCACCTGGTGGGGGAACTATTTCCCATAGACCCCAACATTTAAAGGGAAGTTCATTCTTAGCCAGAAAAGTGGGATCAGGGTATAAATTAACCTCACCATTATCCACAAATTCAATGTGGCCCTCATCTCTAGAAAGCGTCACAATGTCACTAACCCGAGCACCGGCAGACATCGCAATTAAAAAGATGATTTTCTAATTGAAATCATGCATAGAAGCCGTTTGATTGTCTATGTTCAAAGCGAATTGACAAACTTTGTCCAAAGACCAAGAGATACGATTCGGAGGAGCCGACAGCCGCAGCCTTGCACAAACCTTCGGAATTTTGTTGAAGAGATCCGAGTTAAAGTCAACATCAAAGGTGTATAGTATAGGTCTAGTAAGGGCTGAATTGTACGACAAAATCGTGGAGGAAGCTAGACCTTAAACGTGCAAAGAAAGCAGGAAACCTAAACAAAATCCATAGTAATCGACCCTGGATTTTGCTTTTGGCCCATTTTGTCCATGACGTTTCATACCGAGTCATGGTGTTAGATGACTCATAGTTCCCGCGAACACCCACTTATCACGTTGAATTTGGAACTTCTTTCCCAGGGCTAGGGCTATAAATCATGAGATGAGGGTTGTTCGATCTCCATGATAAAGCGTAAATAATCTCCTGCTGTTCCTCCTGGGACAGAATCGGGTTGGTCACGGCACTAACTTGGGGTTCAAATCCGTGACGATGGGAAACCAGTTGCTCTTTGGCTACAGAAAAGCCACCAGAGCTCCCGTCCCTTGAAAGATCGAAGCCTGTCCAAAACCATCATGAGGAGGTTGAACAGTGGAAATAGGTAAATTGCCTCCATTCCCACTACTGCTTGATCCAGGGAAGTATCTTGATGAGACGCATCGCAAACAGATCCACTTGAAGGCCAGGGACTTGATCTCCCTGAAGGTGGGATGTTGACAAGTGCCAACCTTTCTTCTGAGCCATCGTAAAGATGGCTATCATTACGTGGTTTATTTGAGGAGACCTTGACCCTTGTCTGTTGATGCAATGGACTGTCACCCTGTTGTCGAGGTCTAGACAGATATGAATGTTCTCCTTCAAGTATAATTTCTTGAGGAACAAGAAGTCTGCCATGGACTCTAGAATATTGATGTGGAATTGTTGAAATTTCTGAGACCAACAGCCTTGCACTTTCTTAGGTGGGTTATGACTCCGCCAACCATCCAACGAGGCGTCTGCACAAAGTGTCACTACTGGAGTAGGAAAGTGCCACGGCACTGTCTGTGAAAGACTTTTGGCAGTGGACCCAATCTAAGTTGCTTGTGCAGGAAAACCGGAGTCAGCTTCTGATGGTCACGAAGAGCTTTGGAGGCCCTCCTTTCCCAATCTCTGCTTGCATCTTTGAGTCATACATTGAGGACAGGGTTTGTTACCGAGGTGAATTGTAAAGATCTTAGAACCACCACTGGGCATCGCCTGGCCCGACTTGATCGGGGATTTGCCTGACATCTCTATTTCCTTTCTCTTTGAGGGAGGAATAGATAGGGAGTGAGACTGAGGGTCCAGACGAATCTCCAACCACTGGAAATCTTGAGCTGGAGTCAGTCTTGATTTCTTGAGGTTGACCGGAAATCCAAGGGACTGGAGGAACCATACAACTCAAGTGGCTGCTTCCAAGCACTCAGTGCCGAGGGAACTCACACTAGCCAGGCGACCAGGTATGCCTCTACTTGAAGGCCTTTCTCCCGAAGTTGTTGTACGACTGCGTCGGTAAACTTCATGAAAATCCTCAGAGCCATGTTGAGCTCGAATGGTATAGCTCTGAATACGTAGCCCTTTCTCTCCAGGCTGAAACCAAGGTAGGGGGAGAAGTGTCGACCTATCAGAAGATACAGATGTCGGTAAGATCTATAGAGACAGTGAAAGCCTCCAAGGGTGGTAAGGTCCATGTCTGCGAACTAGTCAACATTCGGAACTTGTCGCACTGAACGTAAGGTTTAGACGGGACAAGACGAGAATAATTTGAGGTATGCTCGAAACCTTCTCTGGCACGCAAAATAGACGACTTTGAAATCTCATAGATCTCACTCAGTGGATAACTTCTCTTCAGTAGGTCTTATACATACTGTTCCAGATAAGGTGTTTTTTGGAAGAAACTCCTGAGCTGTGGTGGCCTTTGTTACCAATTCCACCTAAAGCCAATGGAAATGACGCTCTGTGTCCAAGGACTGAAGGACCCACAATCCTTGCACAAGGCCAGCCGTCCCCCTACCGGGAGACCTTCATTATTTGTGTTGGAGACGTGAACCTCTTCCTCCACTGCCATTTCGATGTCCTCTGTCAAGACGACCTCGGAAGACGACCCCTACTCATACACAGGGTGGAAGGCCAGGGACTGTGACATCACTTGTTAGGGCACAGCATAGACAGTCTGAGGGATAGCGGCATAGGAAAGAGCAAACAACTTCCGATGAAAAGTCAGTTTGCGAGACCTTTTGGGTTGTGGGCCTCTCCCATGGGTGAACTTCCTCTTCAATGAGATCCCCCTCTTCTGGAAAAGGCTCTAAGCTCTGCGACAGCCTTATCCGTAACTTCCTCCACCACATTCTAAGGAAACAGGTCTTTTCCCCCCGATGGTAAAGGTGATGAAACGTTTCAGCTCGTGGCGGATGGTAGCTGTAGCAAGTACATGCTCTCTACAGGTTCGATGGGCCTGAAAAGAGGCATAAAGGACCTTCATAAAGGTGGCGAGATGAGTTTTCGCCAACAAGGAAAGACTGAATCGTCTGCAAAATTCCTGATCATCATCTCCATGAAGCACTACAGAGACATCGACACTGACAACCTTTGTTTGGCCTACGACTCAGCCTTAAGAAGGTGTTCGGGAATCCTGGGCAGCTTCTCATGAAATTGGCGGCCGGCCGCATCCTTATCCAGTTTACTCTCAGCAAAAATAAACTGGACATTTGTCCAGTGGATGGCATCGTTTGGTAAGACAAGTGAGATTGGTGTTTACTCTTCCAAAGCTGGAACAGGTTTACCCTCACGGATGGCTTTCTCCACGGCCGCGTAGCTCTTCGAGGCAAAGAGAAAGATCATATTGTCCGGAGCCACGAAGGAGGCCAACCTCTCACTGAGGGTGACAAGCTGTATATTGATACACCCTGCCGTCATCATTGGCGCCTGTAATAAGGAAGCTAGGAGGGCAAGACCTTATACCTAGTCGACTCCTCTTGCTTCTTCAAGGCCTGGATTTCTTCTCATGAGGCCTTGAATATCAGCATCTAGTATTACTAATTCCCCTTCATGAAGGCTTTCATGTTAGCCATAAATACCAGATCCATTGTAGTACCTGAGGTACTCGGGAACTGAGGGGCTCCATAAGCCCAGCAGAAGGTGTTGGGAGGAAAAAAGGGCAGGAACAGTCCCCGTCACGGAAGAAGTAATCGTCACCGTAGACCGGGAGGCCGTGGTAGACCCACTGAATTCTAGACCTACCTCATCCTCTTACCCAGATGCGAAGGGACCGCAGGAAGAACACTCGGTCGTCATCGGAAGTATCCTTCGAGACCCATCCGGAGTGAAGTAGATCCTTACAAACACTGCAATCCTGATGGTCCCAGTACAACACTGGACCTTTCATCCTCCGACACTTCGCATGTGTGTGGCATGTATCAGGACCACAAGGATGCCTCACAGTCCTGACACAAATCCTCACTCAACAATGCATCTACGTCACAGGCACCTTATGTAAGGAGAAAAGGGTTTAAATGAGTACTACATCCTCTAACAGTCCCCAAAAGCTGAAAGAAATGGGTTACTAACATTCCATGTTAACAATTGAGGGAATAGTAATCCCCTAATTGTGTGTAAATGCAATTGGTGAGAAAGGAGATAAAGTACGAAATGTTCATTCCCCTCTTGAGGAACGTGAGATTGGATAAAATAGCCTCCTTAAAGTCTGTTGCTATAGGCCCAAAGAAGGGGGGGAAAGGTGCTCCTATGTCTCCCAAGAGAAATGGCCAATTAGATGACAACGGTACGGGTAAACTTAATAGTTTAAGCAATCGTCGCATCGATTAATGAGCAAGAATCTATAGCAACCCAAGGGATATACTGTAACAACAAGTTGATAACCTCAATTAGGGAAGACCCGGGAGTGGGAACTAGCCTAGAGAGTTATCACCCCCCTATCCAATCCACACCCTCAGAGGGAAATGGACAAATTGGTAAAAACCAATAACCTTATGTAGTGATTATTTTCATGCAGGGGCCTACAAAACCTTTCGTAAAAGGAGTTCCCAGGCCGAACATACATACAGAAGCCTCAAAGTTGAAGGAGTAAGGCCTTTCTGTTAATCTGTAGTTGAATTCACCTACAGGCAGCAGAGAACCCATCTTAGTTTAGGCAAGATGGTCTCAGATAAAAAGGACAGAAAGGCATGTGCCCTATAGGTACCTGGTACAGATATCCACTCCCATAGACTAATACTAACCCTGCCGCCAGTAGCGGCAATGCCGTCAGGGGCAATAGTGTCCAAGGGCAGCGGAGATAATGGTCAAGGGTTTACACAGAAAAGACTTTGCCAAAGGTGAAGGCAGGGTCGCCAGTGCCATCACTGCCGTAAGCAGCAACGTATCACTGGCACAGGTACTATAGCAGAGTATAAAGTATCGAAAGTTGGCGACAAAGCCGTTACGTACAGGCACTGCCACAGGCAAGTACATCAGATGTACCAGCGTTGCCGGAAGTACCGACAGCGCTAAGGGTTAATAGCATTGCCTCCAGTGTCCTATGTGGCCTAAGGTGCTAGCACAGTTAACCACTCCCACAGACTAGTACTAGCCCCGCCGCCAGTAACGGCAACACCGTCAGGGGCAAAGGTGCCTAGGGCAGCTAACAAACGGCAAGGGTTCCTGCATAAAACACCATCCCATAGCTGAAGGCAGCGTCGCCAGTAGCGGCACTGCCGCAAGCAGCGATGCATCGCCACTACAGATACTATAGGATAGTGTGCCATAAGGTGGTTGCAAAGCCGTTAGGTACCAGCACTGCCGTCAGTCTAATAGCCTACTCCTCAGGGAGAAGCATGCTGACGACCATGGAGGGTCAGACCCCAGAAGGTAGCAGCCCCCACCAAGTAAAATGATAAAATTCATGCAATGTCCGTCCCGGAAAGGCTAGGTTATAAAGAGAGGTGATGGCATGGGGTAGCTATACCCATGCATCATAAGAGCATTCCTTAACAATCCCCAGAACAGGGGCAACAGCAAGGAAGTCAGGCTCAGAAAGAAATCTAGATTCAATCCGAGGTTTATCCCAACAAGGAAGAGTCTCTAGACAGAGACACTCTATGCCACCACACCACGAATTCCAGGAAAGGTTAGAAAGACTCTGAAATAAATGCCACGCCATCAGAAACGGCGGCTGCAGTCCGATTAAGAAATATCAGAGGCCAGGAGGTAAAAGCAGTACATGTAAGTTGGCGCACCGACATGCTGAGATCACCCTTCGGAAGGGGAGCTCCAATGGACTGCGCAGTCCTAGCAAGGGAGATCACGAGCGAATGCAGAATGGCGGACCAACGAATCGCCGACGAGGGTTAAGCTAAGCCTAATAGGTCAATGCCGCAAGTCGAACGAGAAATCCCAGAAGCTAGGAGAGAATGGCAGTATAGGTAAGTCGGCGCACCGACAAGGGGAGAACACCCTTCGCAAAGGGGAGCTCCAAAGGACTGCACAGTCCTAGCATGGGAGATCATGAACGAATGCAGCATGGCGAACCAACGGATTCGCCAAAGAGGGCTAAGATAATTGCCTAATAGGTCGATGCTGCATATCGATCAAGAAATCCCAGAGGCTAGGAGGGAAGGGCACTACAGATAAGTCGGCGCACCGACAAGGGGAGATCACCCTTTGCAAAGGGGAGCTCCAATGGACTGCACAGTCCTAGCATGGGAGATCATGAACGAATGCAGCATGGCGGACCAACGGATTCGCCAAGGAGGGCTTGGCTAAGCCTGATATGTCGAAAAAACCGGGGGATCGAAGGCAGGCAGGCAAAGGGGCTCAGTAAACTAGTATAACCGAGGAAAAAACCCTCTAGGGGTAAAATGGCTGCTGCCAACGAGACCAGTAAGAAAGACCTGATTGCCATCGGCGAACCCGTCTCCGACAAAATTACCACTCTCTAAACCAGGCTAGCCAGGACCGACACGCATAAAACTAAAACTTAAAGTACATTAATGCATAGTAAAAGTAAACAGAAAACAGAGCCCAAGGCATCGTAATGGTAAAATAAAGCTGGCTAACGTGATACTAGTGAAATAATACTAAGTGAAAACGAAATAAAAAGGGCGGTCACAAATTTGACATGACGCCCAATGGCTAGCTGGACTCGGAGTGCCCGGCTCCCTCATCACCGTAAAAAAGTTAATTAACCACTCCCCGAGAGGATCTAAAGCAGTTATAGCTAATTCAAACTGTAATAAAAGAAGAGGGTACTCAACTTTGACGACGAAAGGAAAGCCATCATGCTAGGAATAACTCCTAAAAGCTGAGAAAAGGCGCACTTGACAAAATACGAACGCGTAGGTAAGCTGCGATCAAAGAATCAGTTTATCAGAGACGAACAGTACTATGAAGGGAGAGGATATCTAACAGCTCCTCACCTATCCTCCTCCTTAGAATCCTAGACTGGGTTAGGTCTGTTTGGGATGCAGATATCTATGGTTATCTACGGATACGTCCCTGATTATAGACGATATCTTAGGATAGTCGTTCCGGGGGGTTAGAACCCCGTGATATCTGAAAGTAATTCTCTTGTAATATCACTCGCTGAAATATTATACTGTAGGAAGCTGCCGGAAGGAACTTCCATCAGGACGACATGGCTCGAGCCCCCACCCCCCCCCACCCCACCCTAAAAATATATATATTATATATATATATATATATATATATATATATATATATATATATATATATATATATGAACTAAGTAAAATCCCTTATACCTAAGATATCCCATTTGGATGCCTGATCTGATTATTATTATTATTACTATTATTATTATTAATTGCTAAGCTACAACCCTAGTTGGAAAAGCAGGATGCTATAATCCCAGGGGCTCCAACAGGGAAAATAGCCCAGTGAGGAAAGGAAACAAGAAAAAATAAAATATCTTAAGAACAGTAACATTACAATATTTCCTATATAAACTACAAAAACTTTAACAAAACAGGAGGAAGATGAATAATATAGAATAGTGTGCCCAAGTGTACCCTCAAGCAAGAGAACTCTAACCCAAGACAGTGGAAGGCCATGGTACAGAGGATATAGCACTATCCAAGACTAGAGAACAATGGTTTGATTTTGGAGTGTCCTTCTCCAAGAAGAGCTGCTTACCATAGCTAGTCTCTTCTACCCTTACCAAGAGGAAAGTGGCCATTAAACAATTACAGTGCGGTAGTTAAACCCTTAAGAGAAGAAAAATTGTTTGGTAATTTCTGTGTTGTCAGGTGTATGAGGACAGAGGATTATATGTAAAGAATAGGCCGGACTATTCGGTGTATGTGTAGGCAAAGGGAAAATGAACCGTAACCAGAGAGAAGGATCCAATGTAGTACTGTCTGGCCAGTCAAAGGACCCCACAACTCTACAGGGTTATATCTCCACGGGTGGCTGGTGCCCTTGGCCAACCTACTACCCAAGTCTGTGTAATATCGTATTCTCAAATATCCTTTTCCCCAAAATCTGTTTATCGTGGGTTCCTTACAGTTAATATTCTAATAAATTCCTATATTTTGAGATAAAGGAATGAGCGGATATAAAAAATATAAAATTAGAAATCAAATTATTTAAGAAACTGATTTGTGTAATTTGGGGCTTCAATGTTCAGGCATTGGGGCTAGGGGGACCATTCAGCACCGTTAAAAGTAGATGCATTGAGGTGGAGAACGGATACTGCATAGATCTTACAGAAATGCCTACAGTGCTCCGTGTGAGGTACACTGACGCCACTATACGTGCACAGGAAAGAAGAAAAGCAGCCACCAAGAGAGGGTAAACAATCACGACTAAAAGATTTATGAATAAATCAAGAAACTACGGGGAAAAATTAGTCTCAAATTCCATTACAATGAAAAATCATTAAATAAAATCAAATTCATTTTAAAAAAAATAAATAGAGCCGGTGGTGATGTTGGATATACAAATACCAAAAGGAATGTCAAAGGACTTTTAGTGCATTCCAAGATAGTATTTTCATTACTAGCCAAACTACAACCCTAGTGGGAAAAGCAGGATGCAATAAACTCAATGGCTCCAACAGGGAAAGCAGCCCAGCAAGGAAAGGAAGTAATGAAATACTATATAAACTAATTTATATATGAGAAGTAATGAATAAAAAAATAAAATAGTTTAAGATAGGTAATAACGCTAAAATGGATCTGTTATAAACAAACTATGGAAAGAGACTCAAGTAAAACTGCTCAAAAGAAATGCATTTACAACACAGTTTCAAATTCTGAAGGGACACAGATTCAACCGCTAGATTAGGAAGATCACTCCACAGTCTGATCATAGCTGGAATAAAACTTCAAAAATGTTATGTAGCACTGGGCTTGATGAGGAAATTAAGGGGTAATCAGCTGGACAAACTTGATGAAGTAAAATTACAATTCTCCAACAATTGCCTGAAACCCCTTCTTACTAACTTGCGAAAATTAACAGTCGATTTAGAAGCTAA
>NC_090729.1:74141580-74169080 GCF_036898095.1 Palaemon carinicauda
ACGCAGTACCATGTGCTTTGGAAATTTTGCGAAAGACCTAGTGATAGGATGTTATCTTTTTTTATTTCGGCTACAAAGGGTGGGTGGAGCTAGCTGACAGAGTTGCCTTGCTGTGTGTGATATTTGCTCAGGAAACCCCGGTTTCGTCTCCCTGTTGCGTGAGAAAGCGTCTGAGAGAGCAATACTTGTAACTCTTGATACCTTAGGCCTGAACCCCCAAGCTTCCCAGTTCTTTGGGAAGTTTCTGGAAGTAGCTGAATTTCATATATAAAGGCAACACCAAGGTTACATAGATAGATATAGACATTTCCAGCTTTAAGTTTGCCATCTCCCCTCTCCCTCACTCCAGCACACAGCTCAGAGTATTGTTTAAAAAGTGTTCAGTACCTAAATGCCCCAAAGCAAATCGTGTGTTGAAAAGATACGCAAGACGAAACAGTGATTTTGAATTCATTGTATTAGGGTGAGTGTTGGCATTGTGTAAAGTTTCTGTAACTGGCCCTGTAGGAAGGTTAGCTATTTGTATTGTGATATGGTTATCTATTTTCATTAAGTGTCAAACTTAAACATTGTACTCGGATTTAATTTCAAGTGAAACAAGTGAGCGCATAATTTTCGTAAGTGTTATTTCTTTTCTTAATCTAAGGATTATTAAGATTTAACATTTAAAGTCAATTCATTACATAACTTTTAGATTGTACCATTTTTGTCTTAATCTAAGTTTTGTTCATAGTTAATATTTCAAGTGATTGTATTTCTTATTATGTAAATTTTTTCAGTGTTATAATTGATATAGACTACAGTATATCTATTTTAGTAGAGTGTATTATTCCAATCACCAGTGTTTAGAATAGAATCCACTCGTATTCTGTTGAAGAGCCGTAGTAGGTCATAAATAATTCTTAGTTATTAGCTAGTTTAGTTTTGAGTGTACTTAAGAGACCTTTGGATATTCAGTGTTTTATATATTGCTGTCAGGGAGTTATTTAACCGTCTCAGAATTCGTGTATTAATATTTTAAAGTGTAACAGTTTGGAATTCGAGAGGTTGATTAACTTGCCAGTCATAGTATATACTATATTATATGTTTGGTTCCCAGTCACGAGCCAGAGTATAATATATTTATTGCGCCCAGACCAGGGAGCCATAATCGTATAATATATATACAGTACATATATATATATATATATATATAAATATATATATATATATATATATATATATATATATATATATATATATATTCCTTGGCTAATTTAATCAGTTGTTTTTCAAAACCGGGATGACATTTAACACTTCAGGAAAAAATAAACATATCAAATCATTCATTGACCTATTTTCTATAATTAGGAGTTATACGTGATTGCTCTGTATTTATTCTTAATATTTTCTTATGAAAGAAATATCCAGGATATCATAGATAAAACACAATTTCCGTGATTTTAATAAACAACCATTTTTTGCAGAGATCAATAACTAAAGATCTTCATGTTGAAAATTGAGAGAGTTGGGCGTTTAAGCACTTCACGCGATAAAACGTCCTCGGGCAGTCCGTGAGGAACTGGGTTTTAATAATGAGCATTTATGATCTACGGATAGGGAATATCGAGAGTGTCTTCGGGGACCTTTCATTTGATGTCAGTGGTCATTTGATCTTCATCTTGAAAAATGCTCTTCTTACTTGTTTTTTAATGCTGTTATGTAATTCTAAATGTTTTATCTTATATCTTATTTCTCTTCCTCTTGTTTTGTTAAAGTTTTTATAGTTTATAAAGTTATATTTATTATAATATTGTTGCTCTTCTAAAAATATTTTATTTTTCCTTTTTCCCTTTCCTCATTGAGCTATTTTCCCTGTTGGAGCCCCTGGGCTTATAGCATCCTGCTTTTCCAATTAGGGGTGTGGCTTAGCAATTAATAATAATAATAATAATAATAATAATATTACAAAGTTATTTATTCATTTCTGATTTAATAAAAAAAATCATCTTGATTTCATTTTTCTTTATTAATCATACTCCAATCTGCATCGATGACCGTTAATGTTATGATTCTAGATAATTACCCATAATTCATAAATTGTTCGGAAATTCTGGAGCTTTGTATATAATGGGATAGTTTCTCTTCCCAAAGGTGCGTATTATTATGCGCTTAGACCAAGAGTGGCGATTATTCGAAATCTGATTGAGCTTGATCACTTAATGAAAGAGAAAGGGTCGTTTTTGTTGTTACGTATAACATATGTAGTAGATTAGAAAGGCGAAGTCAATGGGAAAAAAATGATATTTTCTTAAATGCTCGACTGTTGGAATAGCATAGCTTCCAATATAGAAAATGTTTGAGAGAGTTTTGTTAAAAAGTGATTAAAAACTATAGATAGTTGTAAATTTAGGTACGAAAGGAGTTAATATATTGCTTTAAAAGGATTTAAATAGTAGGTTATTAAGGAGGAAGAAAACAACACTAAAAGAAAGAGATGGGAGGAATTTGAGCAAATTTGTAGTAGCTGGTGTGCAGGAGTTTATGCAAAGGAGGCTCCTTCACGATTCTGCAGTTAAAGTATGAATATGGCTGTGACCGGTGTGAGGCCTTTTCTATGAAGTCACCCGTTCTGAGAGAGAGAGAGAGAGAGAGAGAGAGAGAGAGAGAGAGAGAGAGAGAGAGAGAGAGAGAGAGAGAGAGATCCCAATGGTAATGGAAATCGTCTAAATCAAATCAATTACTGCACAACCCAAAACTACTGGATGCAAGTTATAAATCACATCGAATTGTTGATTGTCACTTTGAAAGAACTGGAAAATATCGCACTGATAAAATGACTTGAAACCGATTTCCAAAAGTCTTTAAACATGCTTTGGAGTTTCGTTACATTTGAGCAAGTGCTTGCGATAGCCTATAGGAAAAGTTTGGCGATCTGTTGGACTGGTGTTAGAGACCAGCTCAAGTCCAATAGTTTCTTGTAATGTATGCAACATCCCCATCCTAGTGAGCAAAGGAAGGGGGGGGGGTGCATATACTGTAGGTCTAACTACTGAGCCATAAGCAACCATTGCCTGCCCACCCCCCAAGCGTAGAGAGGAGGCTTGAGCGCTGATCACATGAATATATTATCATTATCATTATTACTTGCTAGACTACAACCTTATTTGGAAAAGCAGGATGCCATAAGCCCAGGGGCTCCAACAGGGAAAATAGCCCAGTGAGGAAAGGAAACAAGGAAAACTAAAATATTTTAAGAAAGAGTAAAATTAAATTAAATATCTCCAATATAAACTATAAAAACTTTAACAAAACAAGAGGAAGAGAAATAAGATAGTGTAACCGAGTGTACCCTCAAGGGCATTGTCACTGTCCCTTGCCTATGTCATTCATGAGCAACCTTTAAAACTTTTAAAGTGTGTAGGACTATATATATATATATATATATATATATATATATATATATATATATATATATATATATGTGTGTGTGTGTGTGTGTGTGTGTGTGAAATTTTGCACATTTAGACGTGTTTTCTTCATATTCAAATAAGGAATGTATTTTACAACATTAATGTCTGGATTCTCCTACTGACGACGGGATCAGAGTCCAAAGACAAAAGAACTCAAAGACAATATCATCTGACAGGCCGGGAATCAAACATTGGTCCAGGATACTTGTATGACAGTGACCGTAACATATTTCTTCGTGGCTAAATGATACGGTCACTGCCATACAAATATCCTGGACCAGAGTTCGATTCCCGACCGGTCAGATGCTATTTTCTTTGAGTGTTTCGTCTTGGGACTCTGATCCCGATGTCGGTAAGGGAATCTAGACATTAATGTATTAAAATATATGGTTTATTTGAAAATAAATATATATATATATATATATATATATATATATATATATATATATATATATATATATATAATCTTTAACACATCCCATTCAACTGCCGTACAAGAACATGCGTCCCTACAATCTACAGGAGCACGAGCCGCTACAATCACTCTGTAACTCTTCAACAGGTAAACTGAAATCGAAGCCTGATTAATAAAATTTCATTCTAGTCCTTCCAAAACCCACTTCTCTCTGTGGCACAGGTGTGAGAGTCTGCATAAGTATTCCAATTTATAAACACCTGCTGCCAGCAAAGAGTGATTACCTTGTCCTCATTGGTGAGAGTCTGCTGGAGTGAATAAATGCGATTCGAATTCATAAGAATTAGATACCATATATGATAGAAGAAGAAGATAGAAGATAGAAGGTAGAAGATACAAGGTAAAAGATACAAGAAAGGATAGAAGATAAAAGATAGAAGGTAGAAGGTAAAAGATAGAAGGTAGAAGATAGAAGGTAAAAGATAGAAAGTAGAAGATGGAAGATATAAGATAGAAGATAGATGGTAGAAGATAGAAGGTAGAAGATAGAGGATAAAAGATAGAAGGTAGAAGATAGAAGAAAGAAGGTAGAAAAAGATAGAAGACAGATGATAGAAGGTAGAAGACAGAAGATAGAAGAGAGAAGATAGAAGGTAGAATATAGAAGATAAAAGACAGAAGATAGAAGATAGATGATAAAAGATAGAACGTAGAAGACAGAAGATAGAAGGTAACAGACAGAAGATAGAAGGTAGAAGACAGAAGATAGAAGACAGAATGTAGAAGATAGAAGGTAGAAGAGAGAAGATAGAAGAAGACAGAAGATAGAAGATAGAAGGTAGAAGATAGAAGACAGAAGATAGAAAGTAGAAGACGGAAGACAGAAGATAGAAGATAGAAGGTAGAAGACAGAAGATAGAAGGTATAGGACAGAATACAGTATAAAAGACAGAAGACAGAGGGTAGAAGAAGATAGAAGATAGAAGATACATAGAAAATAGAAGAAAAAGAATTATTATTATTATTATTAAGAGCCAAGCTACAACCAAAGTTGGAAAAGCAGAATGCTTAAAACCCAAGGATTCGAATAGAGAAAGTAGCCAAGTGGGGAAAAGAAATAAGAAAAGAGCAAATAAACTTTAGATAAGCAATGCATGAAGAATAAAAAAATATTTTAATATCAGTGATAACGTTAAAAAATTGCCATATATAAACTGTAAAAGAGAAACTCAAGCGAATTTATTAAACATATAAAATATCAGTTCGAAATTGGAACTTCTGACGTTTCTTAATAATATTCATGACAATCTTAGATGTGATTCATATTGTTGTTTTCATTATTTATGTTTTGTGCAGTATTTTGTTTATATGAATGAATCATTAACTATTATTGATTAGTAGGCTACAGGTTAATTAGTTTATTATGGGTTAAAATTACCGTAAGAATTACAACTAGTCGCACAAGAAGTAAGACCAAAGTAAATAAATCATCAAAGTAATGTTGAAGTTACCAGAATGTGCGAGTACTAGCTGACAAAACATATAATAATAATAATAATAATAATAATAATAATAATAATAATAATAACAATAATAATAATAATAATAATAAAATCAAGTTGATTCACTAGTCGAATAGTTTCTCAAAGGGATTTTACAAAGTGTTTTGCAAATGAATATTAATATATTTCAAGCAGTTCAGTCTAAGACAGTTTACTAGGATATATTCATTTGATAATCTTTCGATATTGTAGAAGTTACAAATTATTTTTTAATACACAAATATACTCTTAACGAGTTGTTCAACAGTTCACATCTGGATTGACAAGTGTACACACATGAGTTGAACATTAAGTTAAAAATGTTTGTGTGCGTGTGTTTTTTAATTTCATCCTGTAGTATAAAAAGTTCGCCTCAACTACGACACTAAAGATAGTAACAACAACAACAACAACAACAATAACAACAACAACAATAATAATAAAGTTTTGACAAATTTTCCAAATAATAATAACAGTAAAAGCAGAAATATTAATAAAGTTTTGACAATTTTTCAAATAATAATGATAATAAAAACAAAATGAATAAAGTTTTGACAATCATTTTTTTCCCATGGAAAAGAACCGAAGACAATAACCCCACGAATGATGGCGGCCTCACTTTACCTAACTCACGGTCTATTGGTCATGATAAAACACACTAGTTACCTTGAGCAATTAACAACTTGTAAGAAGGGCACAATAAAGAAAAGATAAGACGTCTGAAGAACATCATTAAAAAGACAACCCACCTCCGTCCAATATTTCATGTTTCATACAATTGACAAACCTAAGATGCATCCCCATTTCCGGGTTCTCGTGGAAATGAGAGAGAGAGAGAGAGAGAGAGAGAGAGAGAGAGAGAGAGAACTAATAAAAAACACTTGTGAACTGAACGTCATAAACATGATAAAAATTCACAGTTGCGTTAGGTGCTGGAAATGAGAGAGAGAGAGAGAGAGAGAGAGAGAGAGAGAGAGAGAGAGAGAGAGAGAGAGAGAGAGAGAACCATTAAAAATTGCTTGTTATGAACTGAACGTCATAAACATGATACAGTAAATTCATAGTTGCGTAAAGTCTGCCACCTGGTGAGAGTTTTTGACACTTGTGAGCATAGATTAAACTTTACTGTGAAGAAAGATATGATGGTGATTACGCTAATATCAAGTTTGGTTCATCTACTGTTACCGAAAACAACTGAGCCCTCTACTAAGATAGCGGAAATTAAAAAAAGAAAAAAAAAGAAAAAAAAACATGTAATAGCACAATAAGAAAACATTTGCCATTTGTTCTTTTTAATTAAAAAAAAAAGAAAATGACAAAAACTAAGAATATTACTGCTATTTTTTTTTTCTGCTGACTTTTACACTTTCAGGAAAACAGGTCGTATGTTCCATCAAATAATGACAAAATAAACGACCGAGTGTGTGTGAGTGCTAGTAGAGAAGTGTTTGTTGGAAGAGGAAAAGGTAAGGGGAGGGGAGAGGTAGGGGGAGAAGTACGAGTCACCGAGAGGGGAATATATGGATTTCTTGATTGACTAATTTCCCTGAATTGGCGATGCAACGAATTTATTATAATAGAGAACCAGTCAAAGAAATAAAGATCACTGGACAGGACCTTATTGCATCCAGTTGTGGAGACTTCACAAAATCATTTAATGTCTATCTCACTCCGTAGCATAAGGTAAACATGAAGATATTTCTTATTTACGATTCACTTCATGCATAATTCCAACTAAATGTCATACTTAATATAAAGAAGTATGCCTTCGCTCTTCAGAACTGTGTAACTATTCTTTCTACAATACCTTGTTGTTTCAAAATAGATGACCACGAAGCATTTAGAACAGGTTGCCTTTTAAAATCAACTAATGATCCACAGGATGTTTTTCAATTGTTGAGGTAAAGAAAAACAAAATAAAAAATAAACAACGGAATGATGCTAGCGACTTCACATATCAAAATGTGGAAATTTCGAAAAAAAAAAATTACGTCAGTGTTCATGAGAGAGAGAGAGAGAGAGAGAGAGAGAGAGAGAGAGAGAGAGAGAGAGAGAGAGAGAGAGAGAGAGAGAGAGAGAGAGAGAGAGAGTTACATAGCCTTTTAAAGATCCTATTTCTAGAGAGAGAGAGAGAGAGAGAGAGAGAGAGAGAGAGAGAGAGAGAGAGAGAGAGAGAGAGAGAGAGTTACAATGCCTTTAAAATGGATCCTATTTCTAAATATACCATTACATCGTAAACAGGTTTACCTTCGAAGCGTGTCAGAAGCCGTGTGCTGTGTTGAACAAGTCTGTTATCAGTTACGTTTCAGAAAGTTACAATACATCTCTACGTACAGTTTTAAATGTCTAATCGGTATGAAGAATTGATGTAAATCATATTGAATATTAAAACAATCCGGAGAGTTAAATATAACCTATAAAAATGCCTGCTTAATCGTATAAAACATTTACTTAACAACGTAAGTACCACACTTGATGCAAATTGGGTATAGTGCGTGTATATACAGCATAATCTGATTTGTTTGCTGCTATCAATTATTGTATTACTCAGATGCGGATTACATACATTGTAGCTCAGAAGAAAACTGCCTTGAACTGTTATCAACTTTACCCAGTGAGCTGCTTACCTGGAAAGAGAGAAATGGACAATGTTGAAAGAAACACGAGTCACTACAAATATTACCACTATTCAAAAGAAATATTCTAACAACAATGAAATTTTATCAATGTATAATTCACTCTGGTTCTCCACTTTCTTTTAAGCATTTACCAAGTACTGGATTAATTTTATGAATATATTTCTGAATAGATGATGATGATACTACTACTACTACTAATATTATGCCATCGATATTTTACCATTACAAAGTCCTCTGTAATTACTCTTTTCCCTCTAAGAATTTAGCTTCATTAAAATATCAAATGTCTCACTAAGATCCAAAGTATTAATTTACAAAAAATAAAAAATAAAAATAAAAAAAATGACGAATACACAATCAACTAAAACGCATATTGAAGTGTACGTGAATCAAGGAACATAAACGAAGATCTGAAAGGAAGGGATAGAGGATTTTATCCCGATGGTTAAATACAGATACAACACAGTAACATGAAATGAACAATATGATCATAGTGAGATAAACCGTCTGAAAATATAACAATTGGATTAAATTTGTGAATCTAGGCTATATTGCGATGGGGCCTGTGAGGACATTCACCACCCAAATGTCTCCAAGGTAAAACCCTAAAGTTATACTATAAAATAAGTTAGAACAGGTGGGACAGCAAGAAGGAAGAAAGGAAGCGATAATGGAGGTAAAGTATAAAGATATAAAGGATATCTTGGGGTACAGTTCTCTTGCTTGAGGGTATACTATTCTATCTTATTTCCTTTCCTTTTGTTTTTTTTAAGTTTTCAGGGTTTATATATGGGATTTATTTTAATATTTCCACTGTTCTTAAAATTTTATATTATTTGTAGTTTATTTATTTCCTTATTTCCTTTGCTTACTGGGCTATTTTTCCCTGTTGGAGCCCTTGGGTTTATAGCATCCTGCTTTTCCAACTATGATGGTAGCTTATCTAATAGTAGTAGTAGTCGTAGTAATAGTAGTAGTAGTAGTAGTAGTAGTATCAATTATGATAACAATAATATATTTGGGTAGTAGATCCTCTTTCATCTTTCAGACAATTTTTGTTAAAAATACTGGATGCCTCAGTTGCACTGAACTTGTACTCTGTCTTCTCAATGGCTCTTATCATCTTATTTTCCGAATTACTGAATACAGCCAGTATTTAGGTAAAAGTCATCCTTCGTGGCTGGTAGTCAAATTCAGGCATAATTGGCGAATCAAGGTTGTAATGTAAAGTTTACAAGTTAGGTAAAATTTACAAGTCAGACCCTCTCCCGCTGCTCCTCTTAGGTCGACACACAAAGAATTTGACAGACTCAACCAGGTCATAGTGAACAATGGCTACTCTAACAGACAAGTTAGCCATGAGATCAAACTAGCCATTGACACCTGGTACCAGGGTGAACAACCAACGGTGAACACCACCACCACAATCAACCTTTACTATAAAGGGTTTATGCATCATGATTACTAAAAAGATGAAAAAGCCACGAGGAACATCATTAAGAACCTTGTCTCCCCTGTGGATGAAAACACAGGGGTCAAGCTGACTATTTACCAAACCATCAAGGCAAGGTCCCTCATCATGAGAAACAACCCAGCCACGCCAACTCAGTAATTCATTAGACCGACCAATTATTTTAGCCTTTTTAAAACCCGGTAAGGACAAGTTTTTAGCAGCAAGCCATCGACCTATTGCATAGACTTTGTGTTTATGTAAAATCATAGAGAAAATGGTCAATGCAAGGCTGATGTGGTACCTTGAAAAGAAGGGTATTTTATCACCGATTCAATGTGAATTCAGAAAAATGCACTCAACAACTGATGTGTTAATAAGACTTGAGTCCTCTATTTATGAAGCCTTTGCTTCCAAACAGCACCATGTGACAGTTTTTTTTTACCTTGAAAAGGCATATGATACCACATGGAGATATGGTATATTTAAAACAATTCATGAACTAGGATTAAAAGGAGAACTACCACTATTTATTCAGTCATTTCTTTTGCATAGAGTTTTTCAAGTGAGAGTGGGGGAAACTATCAGAGAGTAAGTGTCAGGAAGGAGGAGTTCCTCAGGGGAGTGTGCTGAGTGTAACCCTGTTTGCACTAGCAATTAATGGGATATCCTCAGTCATTCCCCAAGATGTTCTCTCAACATTATTTGTGGATGATCTCTCAATATCATTTGCTGGCACTAGAATGGCAATGGTTGAGAGAAAAATCCAACTCTCTATTGACAAAATTATCCAGTGGGCTGACATGAATGGATTTAAGTTCTCAACAAGTAAAACTACCGTTGTCCATTTTTGTCGCATCCGGGGAGTACATCCAGACCCGGATATATAGATTAAAGGTCAACGGATACCATGTGCAAGTGAAGCTAAATTTTTAGGTTTGATATTTGATTGTAGGCTTACATGGGTTTCTCACTTAAAAGCATTAAAAGCTAAATGTCTCGAGGCTCTGAATATCTTAAAAGTATTGTCCCATACATCATGGGGGGCAGACCACTATACTATTTTAAAATTATACAAGGCCTTGATTTTTTCCAAAATTAGTTATGGATGTGAAATATACTCTTCAGCCACCCCAAACCGGTTAAAAATATTAGACTCAATACATCATGCAGGTATTAGATTGTCTACAGGAGCATTTAAAACCTCACCTATCCCAAGTCTCCTTGTTGATGCTGGAGAGTTACCTCTAGACCTTTACCGAATGTCTTCCATTATTCGGTATTGGTTTAGATTGCAAAGACTCCCTAACTCTTTTGCCTTTCAGACTGCAAGCCTTGTAAGACACGCATCATACTTTGAGTTGCACCCAGAATCTCCTCAACCTTATGGCTTTCGGGTGAAACAATTATTAAACAGTCTGGATATAATTAGAAGTAAGGTACTTCCATTCAAGGTATCATCAACGCCTCCATGGAAATTACCAGAGATATCTTTTTGTAAATACTTTATTGGAGTTAAGAAGAATATGACTGACCTAGAAGCCAGGTCTCTTTTTATGGAACATGTTGAAGAACATAGAGGATCAACTTTTATGTATACTGATGGCTCCAAATCTGATCCTGCGTTGGATTTGGAGTACATAGTAATGGTTATAATTGTAGAGGTGCACTTCCTCTAAAAGCTTACATATTTACTGCCGAACTGTATGGCATACTAACCGCTATTGAGAAAACAGTGTTGGAGAAGGAGGGTAATTTTACAATCTTTAGTGATGCAAGGAGTGTCCTTCAAGCTTTAGAAGTTTTTAATTCTAGCAAACCTCTAGTTTTAAAGATTTTAGAATGGCTTTTTATTATTGGACGGAGAGGTATAACAGTTAGATTTTGTTGGGTTCCAGCACACGTAGGTGTGTCTAGGAATGAGAAGGCAGATTCACTGGCAAAGAATGCTGCATCCGAGTTGCTGCCAAGAAGATATCCCATTCCGTGTAACGATTTCCTACCTAACATCAAGAAATTGCTTTGTAATAAATGGCAACAGCACTTGGATAGTCTAGATGGCCATAAAATGAGAGAAGTAACAAATGCCATATCTCCTTGAAGGTATAACATGATGCCCCGAAAATGGGAGACTTCTCTTTGTCGTCTCCGTATTGGTCACACTCGGTTGACACACGAGTTTCTGCTGAAGGGCCAACACCAACCCTATTGTGAAGACTGTTTAGTACCTCTAACAGTGAGGCATTTGTTGACCGAATGCCCCAATTATAATAACTTAAGGAATAGATATTTGTTTGAGGCTCGAGGTGAGGGTGGCAGGTTCATCCTTGCCAAGATTCTTGGACATGATGTGTCCTACTATGCAAGTGGCATTTTTAGATTTATTTCAGAAGCAGGTCTTCTGAAAACTATCTAACGTTTATAATGACATCCAACCTTTACGGTTTTAATTGAATAATCTTTAATTTTTTTGTATATATAAACTAAATGATATCGGCGTCAATGACCTTAGATGTCAGGATGCCTGAGAACCTTAAATCAGTCAATCAATCCTACTTATGTTCTGTTCCAGGTTGCTCTGGACGTTACATAAGAGTGACCACCATGCGTTGGTGTATGAGAATGTCCTATCACGTTCAACAAGGTGCCAAAAGAGATCATGCCCTTCATGTCCTCGACAACAACATTAAACATGAGGAATTGATTAAGTACACCAAGATTATCAGCTGCACTTCAGATAGCAGAAGGCTTTGAATACTTGAAGCTCTCCTCATACAGCAAGAAAAACCAGCACTTACTACTACCCAAGAAATGTTCCGTATCCCCTCCTGTCACAGGAATAACATACTGAGGAGTAACCCTGCCAACCATGACAACTCTACCATAGAGAAACCTTCGACCAAGACAGCTCTGATCAGAGGTCAGACAGCCTGCCTGCTCTGGATACCCTCATGGCGAGCGCTCCCACCAATCAAACCCCATCTGTCAGAGGACAAGATGGTGACTCATCACCCATAACTGAGCGGGAAGGCAGTTTGACTGAACTTCAGCCGCTCCCAGTAAGCGGCTTAGCCAATAAGAATTCGCCACCCTATCCACGCCATTATTCACTCCGACCATGATGCCTTAGGCGGCGAATGTAAATCCGGCGTCTCTCTGCCTAAGCCAGAATTGCCATATTTAACGACATAGCTAGCACCGTTTCCACCCAGTCGCAGCCGAGCTCCCGCGCCAACAACATCTCCTCTCTCTCAGGCTGATCCGCTCAAACTGAAATTTTCAGTGCGGTCTCCGTATAGTTTCGCCACCATGTCTGTCTTCCACATCGGAAATTGGGCATGGAACCTTTACCACGAAGCCGACCGACACTGCAAGGACAATTATGATGATCCTTCATGTGACTGCTTCTGCTGTGAATCATACCAGAAAAGAATAGTCCACCTATTCAACAAAGTAGGCCTTAGAACCACCAATGCCGATGTCAAAACTCTGATAAACCATCATGTCAGATGCAGCTGCAAGGGGTGTAAAGTCACCTCTATCAAGGTCCTGAAACACTACTGGACCATCAAACCAGCTACCAGGGAAGCAACTACACTCCCTCCCAAAAGAAGGAAGAGCCCTGAATGCCCTTCACCAGTACCAGTACCAGCCCCACCATCACCTTTAGTGACTCCAAGGACTGAGAGCTCAGCCTCGTTCTTGTCACTCCCTTCAACTCCACAGCAGACAGTTGCAGTTGCATTTACCACTCCAACCTCGGCGCCTGAGTCCTTCAATGCCATGGAGACCGAACCTACTGTGACCCAGGGGAACCATCCCATGGACTGTAATTGCACTGTCTGCCTTATTGAACTCCTTCATGAACCCTCTACCATTGCTGCCAGCATCCCAGTTCCACAGACTAAAGCCAAGAAACCACTGCCAAAGTTCAGACTCACCAAGACTGACAGCTCCATCTCCTATGCCACAGTTGCTGCCATGGCTGCAAAGCCTGGCATGCAACTTTCAGCTCGTCCCAACCGGAAGGGCGACTTTATCATCATCCCCAAGGACCAGGAAACTGCCAGATCCCTCCAGGAGGAACCAGCTTTAACACTGCTTGACCCTGCCTTAATCCAGAGGAAAGCAATCATCACAAGATACCCCATCACCATGCCCATCTCCATCGCCACCTCATGCAGCAACATTGACAAGGCAGTGCGCTGCATGAGCAAGAATGACGTCCCAGTCAGAAGGCTGATTGACACCTTCATCAGTCCAGTGCCTTCCTCACTGGATCTAGGAGTCTGGGGGACATTCCCCATTGAAGTTTATACACTTGAACCCCTCAGATGCTACCGCTGCCAGAGATACGGCCACCACAAGGAAGAGTGCAGAGGCCCTACCATCTGCGGAGACTGCAGCTAACGTCACTGCACAGAGGTGTGCATCTAGGCCCATAAGGATGGAAAAGACACCAAACCAAAGTGCCCCAACTGCTCCAGGCCTCAACATGCCTGGAACAGGCACTGCCCAGAGAAACTAAGGAGGAAAGCTGCCATGAAAAGCACTTCCTCCCCTAAACAACCAAAATCACCTGCAACCCAGCTACCCAAGGACCAGCGACCTCCTCGCCAGAGGAGACAACGCCAGCCATCCACTGCTCCTGTACCAGTACTTGCCAACCAGCCGCAAGCAGCAACTCTTCCTCAACCTACGTCCTCAAACCCACCTAAAACCCCGGCTCAACAACTTGAGTCACTACCCCTGGAAGACCTCGTCACGATCGCCTTCAAAATCCTTACCAGATTCCTGACCCTAACCAGGATCCCCAACTTCATGCAGTTACTCAAGCAGTTCCAGCTTCCAGCCACTGAGCAGGGATAAGCTTATTTGCTTAAATCTACTTCTTTTCTCTCTCACTAAAGAAAAAAAACTTCTCTCCTCTCCCAGTCTCTTCTACTTACCGGGACTTGCTGCTATAACCACTTTTTCTCTGACTGACAGACTCTGTTTGTTAACCTTTCATTTCGTGGACCTAAAGAGGAGTCTCTCCTCCGGGTCAATTCCCTCACTTCCACGTCAGATGCTGAAATCCCTTTTAACGTAAAATATCCTCCCCTTTTGTATGTTCCAGTAACTTTGTAAAGTTCACCCTTTGCCTTTTTAATGTTGCAGTATCGGCCTCCTCTGGGAGACCACCCTTTTCAAATTAATATGCTCTTAGGGCTGCCCAACGGCAAGAGCCGTGTCATGTCACTGGCGTGGCAATCTTTACCACCACCACCACCGTTTCCCCCACTCTCCCCAAGTCTGAGGAAGAAAGACGACACTCCCGAAACATGTAGCTTGTTTACTGTATTCTTTTACCCGACTTAAAAATTTTAAGTAACTTGTAAACTTTATATTAAAACCTTGATTCGCCAATTACTCCTGAATTTGACTACCCACCAAGAAGGATGACTTTTGCTTAATTACTGGCTGTATGCAGTAATTCTAAAAAGATATAAAGAGCCATTGAGAAGACAGAGTAAAAGATCAATGCAACAGAGAGAGTCATTGTTTTTAATGATAATCCCTGATCAGACCCAGATAATGCAAGTATGACATCATGGAAAGCCATTTCTCCATAGAAATAAATAAAAATAAATGAAATAGCGTAATGATTAGTTTTGATTAATCTAACTAAAACTGTAGTAACTAACATCAAGTTATTTGACATAGAATGTTTCTTTCCAAGACTGGAATATTATAAGAAAAATTTTGATTTTAATTCAATATTCTGTATTAAATATTAAAGGTTTAAAGGCCAATCATAAATGGCAGAGAAAAGGGATCGTGACAAAGCTCTAGCTAGCAGGGCAATGCTCTAGATACTAACCATATGTACCTATGATCAGCGCCCAAGGCTCCTCTTCACCCAAGCTAGGACCAGAGAGGGCCAAGCAATGGCTGCTGATGACTCAGCAAGTAGACCTTTTGGTTCCACTAAATCATCAATTCCTTAGCTCACGAGGATGGCAAGGTTGCAGGGGCTACAAGAAACTATCAAGCTTGAGCATGACTCGAACCCCAGTCCGGCAGATCGCCAGGCAGGGAAGTTTCCAATAGGCCACCACAACCCATATGGTGTATGGTATATAAAAATTAAATGAATTGTCATAAACTACTAAAAGGGCGGTAACGAGACAATGTCAGAGTTCAAGCTGACATAAGAAAATTATTAACTTCGGCAAACCACATTGAATACCATTGCTGAGTACGTCTGGAAGGAGAGGAGGTATCTGTCTCTCATCGCTAAATACATAAAAAGACACTTGATATCAGGTATAAATTAACTTGGTTTAATTTATAAGAAGTTATTAAGAGCTCATTTCTTCTTAATGTTTGCTCAGTAAGGTAAGTTGGCCAGGGCACCAGCCACCCGTTGAGATATTACTGCTAGAGAGTTATGGGGTCCTTTGACTGGCCATACAATACTACATTGGATCCTTCTCTCTCGTTACGGTTCATTTTCCCTTTGCCAACACATACACCGAATAATCTGGCTTATTCTTTACAGATTGTCTTCTGTCCACATACACCTGACAACACTGAGATTACCAAACAATTCTTCTTCACCAAAGGGGTTAAATACTGCATTGTAATTATTCAGTGGCTACTTTCCTCTTGGAAAGGGTAGAAGAGACTCTTTAGCTGTGATAAGCAGCTCTTCTAGGAGAAGGACACTCCAAAATCAAACCAATGTTCTCTAGTCTTGGGTAGTGCCATAGCCTCTGTACCATGGTCTTCCACTATCTTGGGTTAGAGTTCTCTTGCTTGAGGGTACACTCGGGCACACTATTCTATCTCATTTCTCTTTCCCTTGTTTTGTTAGTTTTTTATAGTTTATATAAGAGATATTTATTTTAATGTTATTCTTAAAATATTTATTTTTTCCTTCTTTCCTTTCCTCACTAGGCTATTTTCCCTGTTGGAGCCCCTGGGCTCATAGCATTCTGCTTTTCCAACAAGGGTTGTAGCTTAGCAACTAATAATAATAATAATAATAATAATAATAATAATAATAATAATAATAATAATGAGTAAAATCCATTGAATACCTATTCATATTCAAATCACTATTGCGATTTATTTTGACCCATGTACAGTTAGATTCAAATGTCCGCCGACACTCGGTAAATCGTTCGTCAGATGTCTCCGGCGTCACCATGACAAACACGTAAAGGGTTGATCTTCTTACTACTTCTTCTAGGTAATGAACGGAGGCTTCTACAACCTCAGCGATTCCTTACGAACGTTACAAATCTATTTGACATAATTTGTGGTATCATTTAACGTCTCGACTATCCACCATAAATACATAACACATACATAATCAGTGCTGGGCACTTGCGTCACCAATAATGCCATTGCGTCGACGTAATCATGCTAAAATTAAAAACGTATCGTAATGACATTAGCAGAAATACATTTTGGCAAATAAAATTTTGCGTCATTTTCCCCTTAAAACCAAGTTTTATGTGTAATCATCTAATTATCTTGCCTTAGTATCAATTTAATTTTGTTTTGTTTTCTTGATTTATTTTTATGGGACTTTTCATTTTCTGGTAAAAATTAATTTGGAGAGAGAGAGAGAGAGAGAGAGAGAGAGAGAGAGAGAGAGAGAGAGAGAGAGAGAGAGAGAGAGAGAGAGAGAGTTACCGTAGGTACTTAACTAAAAGCTTCTTCTATTTATATAATACAATTTATTTATCATACGGTTTATACCCAAACCGGCAAATAGTTTCTAGATTGTAATGCAAGTTTGTACTACTGTGATACTATGATTATCACACAGTAACAACAGTAGAATTAATCAACTATACTGAGTAACTAGTACGTATAGTAAAATAAAAATAGATATGGATGAGTTTTATTTTTTATTGAATAATCCAAATAGCACCAAAGACAAATTAGTAGATTATTAAAATAAATAAAATATAAATAAAATGAACTGAATTGTAAGATACCTATTTCATACTACCTTTACGATATAAATACACACACACACACACACACACATATATATATATATATATATATATATATATATATATATATATACGTGTATATATGTGTGTACATATATATATATATATATATATATATATATATATATATTGTTATTAATGGAGGTCATTGCGCCACCTTTTTTTCAAACAAAGGCCCCACCAGCAAGGACTTGGTCGGCAGGCCACAAGTTTTGGGACCCTACCCAGTCTCAACACCCCCCCCCCACCCCTCCAACCATCCTATACCAGTCTACTCCCCTTTATATCTCATTTTCAGCCATCTTTTACGAACCACGTGACAGAAGCGAGATCCCAGGAGAAGGAGGGAGGCGAGAGGTGAAGGATGTAGGGACACGTGATAAAGCCTGACCAACAGGACAGCAGTCAGGCCATATGACTAGCATAGAGGGTCACACAACGTGGAGATTCCATTTTTTTTCTTGTGACTAGCATAGAGGGTCACACATCGTGGAGGTTCCATTTTTTTTTCTTGTGACTAGCATAGAGGGTCACACATCGTGGAGGTTCCATTTTTTTTTCTTGTGACTAGCATAGAGGGTCACACATCGTGGAGGTTCCATTTTTCTTTCTTGTGACTAGCATAGAGGGTCACACATCGTGGAGGTTCCATTTTTCTTTCTTGTGACTAGCATTGAGGGTCACACATCGTGGAGGTTCCATTTTTTTTTCCTTGTGACTAGCATAGAGGGTCACACATCGTGGAGGTTCCATTTTTTTTTTCCTTGTGACTAGCATAGAGGGTCACACATCGTGGAGGTTCCATTTTTTTTTCCTTGTGACTAGCATAGAGGGTCAACCATCGTGGAGGTTCCATTTTTTTTTCCTTGTGACTAGCATAGAGGGTCACACATCGTGGAGGTTCCATTTTTTTTTCCTTGTGACTAGCATAGAGGGTCACACATCGTGGAGGTTCCATTTTTTTTTTCCTTGTGACTAGCATAGAGGGTCACACATCGTGGAGGTTCCATTTTTTTTTCCTTATGACTAGCATAGAGGGTCACACATCGTGGAGGTTCCATTTTTTTTTCCTTATGACTAGCATAGAGGGTCACACATCGTGGAGGTTCCATTTTTTTTTCCTTATGATTAGCATAGAGGGTCACACATCGTGGAGGTTCCATTTTTTTTTCCTTATGACTAGCATAGAGGGTCACACATCGTGGAGGTTCCATTTTTTTTTCCTTATGACTAGCATAGAGGGTCACACATCGTGGAGGTTCCATTTTTTTTCCTTATGACTAGCATAGAGGGTCACACATCGTGGAGGTTCCATTTTTTTTTCCTTATGACTAGCATAGAGGGTCACACATCGTGGAGGTTCCATTTTTTTTTCCTTATGACTAGCATAGAGGGTCACACATCGTGGAGGTTCCATTTTTTTTTCCTTATGACTAGCATAGAGGGTCACACATCGTGGAGGTTCCATTTTTTTTTCTTATGACTAGCATAGAGGGTCACACATCGCGGAGGTTCCATTTTTTTTTCTTATGACTAGCATAGAGGGTCACACATTGCGGAGATTCCATTTTTTTTCTTATGACTAGCATAGAGGGTCACACATCGCAGTGATTCCATTTTTTTCTTATGACTAGCATAGAGTGACACGTCGTGGAGATTCCATTTTTTTCTTATGACTAGCATAGAGGGTCACACGTCGTGGAGATTCCATTTTCTCTTATGTCTAGCATAGAGGGTCACACGTCGTGGAGATTCCATTTTTTCTATGACTAGCATAGAGGGTCAAACATCGTGGAAATTCCATATTTTCTTATGTCTAGCATAGAGGGTCACACGTCGTGGAGATTCCATTTTTTCTATGACTAGCATAGAGGGTCACACATCGTGGAGATTCCATATTTTCTATGACTAGCATAGAGGGTCAAACATCGTGGAAATTCCATTTTTTCTTATGACTAGTATAGGGGGTCACACATCGTGGAGATTCCATATTTTTCTTATGACTAGCATAGAGGGTCACACATCGTGGAGATTCCATTTTTTCTATGACTAGCATAGGGGGTCAAACGTCGTGAAGATTCCATATTTTTCTTATGACTAGCATAGAGGGTCACACATCGTGGAGATTCCATTTTTTCTATGACTAGCATAGGGGGTCAAACGTCGTGGATATTCCATTTTTTCTTATGTCTAGCATAGAGGGTCACACGTCGTGGAGATTCCATTTTCTCTTATGACTAGCATAGAGGGTCACACGTCGTGGAGATTCCATTTTTTCTTATGTCTAGCATAGAGGGTCACACGTCGTGGAGATTCCATTTTTTCTTATGTCTAGCATAGAGGGTCACACGTCATGGAGATTCCATTTTTTCTTATGTCTAGCATAGAGGGTCACACATCGTGGAGATTCCATTCATTCTTATGTCTAGCATTGAGGGTCACACGTCCTGGAGATTCCATTTTTTTCTTATGACTAGCATAGAGGGTCATCGTGGAGATTCCATTTTCTCTTATGACTAGCATAAAGGGTCACACGTCGTGGAAATTCCATTTTTTTCTTATGACTAGATAGAGGGTCACACGTCGTGGAAATTCCATTTTTTTCTTATGACTAGCATAGAGGGTCACACGTCGTGCAGATTCCATTTTTTTCTTATGACTAGCATAGAGGGTCATCGTGGAGATTCCATTTTCTCTTATGTCTAGCATAGAGGGTTACACGTCGTGGAGATTCCATTTTTTTCTTATGACTAGCATAGAGGGTCACACGTCGTGCAGATTCCATTTTTTTCTTATGACTAGCATAGAGGGTCATCGTGGAGATTCCATTTTCTCTTATGTCTAGCATAGAGGGTTACACGTCGTGGAGATTCCATTTTTTTCTTATGACTAGCATAGAGGGTCACACGTCGTGCAGATTCCATTTTTTTCTTATGACTAGCATAGAGGGTCATCGTGGAGATTCCATTTTCTCTTATGACTAGCATAGAGGGTCACACGTCGTGGAGATTCCATTTTTTTCTTATGACTAGCATAGAGGGTCATCGTGGAGATTCCATTTTTTCTTATGACTAGCATAGAGGGTCACACGTCGTGGAGATTCCATTTTTTCTTATGACTAGCATAGAGGGTCACAAGTCGTGGAGATTCCATTTTTCTTATGTCTAGCATAGAGGGTTACACGTCGTGGAGATTCCATTTTTTTCTTATGTCTAGCATAGAGGGTCACACGTCGTGGAGATTCCATTTTTTCTTATGACTAGCATAGAGGGTCACAAGTCGTGGAGATTCCATTTTTTCTTATGTCTAGCATAGAGGGTTACACGTCGTGGAGATTCCATTTTTTTCTTATGTCTAGCATAGAGGGTCACACTTCGTGGAGATTCCATTTTCTCTTATGACTAGCATAGAGGGTTACACGTCGTGCATATTCCATTTTTTTCTTATGACTAGCATAGAGGGTCATCGTGGAGATTCCATTTTCTCTTATGTCTAGCATAGAGGGTCACACGTCGTGGAGATTCCATTTTTTTCTTATGACTAGCATAGAGGGTCATCGTGGAGATTCCATTTTTTCTTATGACTAGCATAGAGGGTCACACGTCGTGGAGATTCCATTTTTTCTTATGACTAGCATAGAGGGTCACAAGTCGTGGAGATTCCATTTTTCTTATGTCTAGCATAGAGGGTTACACGTCGTGGAGATTCCATTTTTTTCTTATGTCTAGCATAGAGGGTCACACGTCGTGGAGATTCCATTTTTTCTTATGACTAGCATAGAGGGTCACAAGTCGTGGAGATTCCATTTTTTCTTATGTCTAGCATAGAGGGTTACACGTCGTGGAGATTCCATTTTTTTCTTATGTCTAGCATAGAGGGTCACACTTCGTGGAGATTCCATTTTCTCTTATGACTAGCATAGAGGGTCACAAGTCGTGGAGATTCCATTTTTTCTTATGACTAGCATAGAGGGTCAAACATCGTGGAGATTCCATTTTTTTCTTATGACTAGCATAGAGGGTCACACGTCGTGGAGATTCCATTTTTTCTTATGTCTAGCATAGAGGGTCACACGTCGTGGAGATTCCATTTTTTCTTATGTCTAGCATAGAGGGTTACACGTCGTGGAGATTCCATTTTTTTCTTATGACTAGCATAGGGGGTCATCGTGGAGATTCCATTTTTTCTTATGTCTAGCATAGAGGGTTACACGTCGTGGAGATTCCATTTTCTCTTATGACTAGCATAGAGGGTCACACGTCGTGGAGATTCCATTTTTTTTCTTATGACTAGCATAGAGGGTCACAAGTCGTGGAGATTCCATTTTTTCTTATGTCTAGCATAGAGGGTCACACGTCGTGGAGATTCCATTTTCTCTTATGACTAGCATAGAGGGTCACACGTCGTGGAGATTCCATTTTTTCTTATGTCTAGCATAGAGGGTTACACGTCGTGGAGATTCCATTTTTTTCTTATGACTAGCATAGGGGGTCATCGTGGAGATTCCATTTTTTCTTATGACTAGCATTGAGGGTCACACGTCGTGGAGATTCCATTTTTTCTTATGTCTAGCATAGAGGGTTACACGTCGTGGAGATTCCATTTTTTTCTTATGACTAGCATAGGGGGTCATCGTGGAGATTCCATTTTTTCTTATGACTAGCATAGAGGGTCACACGTCGTGGAGATTCCATTTTCTCTTCCATTTTCTCTTATGACTAGCATAGAGGGTCACAGGTCGTGGAGATTCCATTTTTTTCTTATGACTAGCATAGAGGGTCACACGTCGTGGAGATTCCATTTTTTCTTATGACTAGCATTGAGGGTCACACGTCGTGGAGATTCCATTTTTTCTTATGACTAGCATTGAGGGTCACACGTCGTGGAGATTCCATTTTTTCTTATGTCTAGCATAGAGGGTCACACGTCGTGGAGATTCTATTTTTTTCTTATGACTAGCATAGGGGGTCATCGTGGAGATTCCATTTTTTCTTATGACTAGCATTGAGGGTCACACGTCGTGGAGATTCCATTTTTTCTTATGTCTAGCATAGAGGGTTACACGTCGTGGAGATTCCATTTTTTTCTTATGACTAGCATAGAGGGTCACACGTCGTGGAGATTCCATTTTTTTCTTATGACTAGCATAGGGGGTCATCGTGGAGATTCCATTTTTTCTTATGACTAGCATAGAGGGTCACACGTCGTGGAGATTCCATTTTCTCTTATGACTAGCATAGAGGGTCACAGGTCGTGGAGATTCCATTTTTTCTTATGACTAGCATAGAGGGTCATCGTGGAGATTCCATTTTCTCTTATGACTAGCATAGAGGGTCACAAGTCGTGGAGATTCCATTTTTTCTTATGACTAGCATAGAGGGTCACACATCGTGGAGATTCCATTTTTTTCTTATGTCTAGCATAGAGGGTCACACGTCGTGGAGATTCCATTTTCTCTTATGACTAGCATAGAGGGTCACAAGTCGTGGAGATTCCATTTTTTCTTATGACTAGCATAGAGGGTCACACATCGTGGAGATTCCATTTTTTTCTTAAGACTAGCATAGAGGGTCAAACATCGTGGAGATTCCATATTTTCTTATGACTAGTATGGAGGGTCACACATAGTGGAGATTCCATTTTTTCTTATGACTAGTATAGAGGGTCACACGTCGTGGAGATTCAATTTTTTTCTTATGACTAGCATTGAGGGTCACACGTCGTGGAGATTCCATTTTCTCTTATGACTAGCATAGAGGGTCACAAGTCGTGGAGATTCCATTTTTTCTTATGTCTAGCATAGAGATGGAGAGGGCTTGGTCAGGCTCTTCGCACTCCCCAAGAGAGATTAATTCAGCAAACTTTCAACTGGGATCCACATAGCACTAGAAGAGTTGGAGGACCCAGGCCATCATAGCTGAGGAGTATGAAGCATGAAGTAGGAGATGATGAGTGGAGAAATATTGATTTAGAGGCTCAAGAGACGACTGACGAAATCTAACCGAGGCCCTTTGCATCAATATGCGTAGGAGGAGATGATGATGATGATATATATATATATATATATATATATATATATATATATATATATATATATATATATATATATATATATAATTTCATAATTAAAAAATGTTTAGAAATTAGCCTGTTTGTTGTCCAAACACCTGAAAACTTTTTACCTTTTACAGTCATGAGTTATGTAGGGAAAAAAATTAGTACCCTTACCACAATATATATATATATATATATATATATATATATATATATATACATATATATATATATATATATATATATATATATATGTTTACCTATTCTTACTAGCAAAGCTACAACCCTAATGGAAAAAGCACGATGCTACAAGTCCAAGGGTTCCAACAGGGAAAGCCGCCTAATGTGAAAAGGAAATAAGGAAATAACAAATAATCTGTGAGCGTGTGTATACGATAAAGAGAGAGAGAGAGAGAGAGAGAGAGAGAGAGAGAGAGAGAGAGAGAGAGATTACTCGGAACATTCCCTCAAATCATGTTCATTAAGAGCGTCCTTGAGGACGAAGGAAATTCCGACGAGTCTCTGGGATGAGTGTAGACAATGTCGGTGAGAGACTGAGGAAGATACTGAAGAGGGTTACGTTGGAGAGAGGAGGGAAACAGAGGGGGGGAGGGGGGGTTAAGGGAAGACATGGGAGGTGGGGGGAGATAACAATAGCTGAAGTTAGTGACCTTCGCGACCAAAAACCTTTAGGCTGGAATATCGAGGTTAGGTTCAAAGAACTACAGAACCCAAGTCCTTACATTCAAAGGAGCTTGCACTAAACTACAGACTTTCTAAGACAATAACATGTCAGATCTTCAACGCAAAATACATACGACACCTAAGACCAAAATGCATAAATTATCGATTCTATTTATATCATTATGATTTTATTTTATAGGATGACATCGATTTAAATTCGACTTTACAAAGTTGAACATGACATCATTGGAAATGAATATGTATTTTGACGTTATAAAGAAGTGAAATCGTCCCTCTTTTGATAAAACCCTCACGGTTTGAAGTATATACACGAACATATAAAGACACGACATAAAAAGAGAAGAGACAGGTGTGCTTCCATGGATGAGTGGGAGTTGTGAACAGGTGTTCATTAAAGCCAACACCAGAGAGGTTTACAATCCGCAAAACGCTTTAATATTTCTTACGTAACAAACAAAATCGGATGTTAAGTTGGATTTAACAATAGAAAAGAGATTGAATCAAGAACAATAAACACTTTAGAATGTAAAAACTTGATAGTAAACTATACTGTACATAAAGAATTAAATATAATTTAAGATATACTGTTTACGTTTTAATTACGTCATGAGCCGGACACATCTGTCAAAAAATTTACATACAAACGTGGAGAGAGAGAGAGAGAGAGAGAGAGAGAGAGAGAGAGAGAGAGAGAGAGAGAGAGAGAGAGAGAGAGAGAGAGAGATTTGTTACTAACGATCAAAAAACAAGTTCTAATAAACACCTGTACCAGTTATTTTCTCTCTCTCTCTCCCCCAATTGTTCTCAAAACAACAAAATCCTGTAAATCAAACAATATAGAAGTCATAAAAATCTTTCAATAATAAACACCATTTGAAGAACGTCATATTTGTGATGCATCCACAGTGTTTATCTTACAGTTCCCCCACACGCATAACAGATATATGAACACCCTTTCCACAATAAAATGTAAAACTTTGTGCACAACACCTATGTATACCACAAATAACTAGATTTCACGACAAAGAGCAAAATTTACACAACACTAAACAATCATCTACTAGTACACGTATCCAAATTTCACAATAACAAGAAGTCAAACTAGTAATAGTTGTAATGACCATAATCAGATTCAATCAACTGTAAAAACAACAACAATAACAACGACAACTACTACTACTACTACTACTACTACTACTACTACTACTACTAATAATAATAATAATAACAGATGTACTGTTAAACCCACCAAAACAGACCAAGGTATGGCATGCGGGCGATGGGCCTCACCAACCATCCTATCACTTCGACGGAAGAATTACTTCTGCAATATTTAATACAGGAAGGGACATTCTCTCTCTCTCTCTCTCTCTCTCTCTCTCTCTCTCTCTCTCTCTCTCTCTCTCTCTCTCTCTCTCTCTCTCTCTCTCTCTCAGTACAACTCCAAGCAATCTTCCCAACTCAACTGTACATCCTTTCCACCAGCAATGGTTACAATAATAAAACAAATAAATCAATGCTATTTTGACGTGAGGCCAAAACATGTTTGACTATATTATACAATTTAGTTTTAGACATAAAACATACTAAGGGAAAGTGTCTTAATTATTCCCAATGATCTCTACCCATGGAAAACCGCGAATTAATCTACTCGTTTAACTCTGTATAGATTTTGTACAATGATGAATTACAGATAAAAATACAACCCAAGGCCAGGCGTTTGGGACTGGGGAGTGCATTCAGAGAATATGTAAACTAAACCGGTTAACCCCTCAGCTGCACGACGAAAAGAAAGTCAACAGGTTGGAGAACAATTAGAAGAAAGTTAAAATAGAAGACCAAACAGTAGTTGCAGATAGGGGCGGAGGGATGCTGCAAATGCTTACAGTTCGCACCGCAAAGCATGCTGATTATACTCAAGGATTACGTAACGACCAACGACCAAAGGAGTAAGTGTAAGGTAAAGAAGATTACTCTTCATTATCTTCTGAATTGAGGCAGTGGCACATTTCCTTAGTCCTTTATCTGAGTTCGAGACCAAGAAGTTATTCCTTCGAAGATAAACTTAAATGTGAAACGAATATTATGTTAAATCTCAGGCTTTGTGTACTGTACAAGATGGCATCTTTTCTTTAGCTAAATTTGCATAGATATTATAATTACCTCTCTCTCTCTCTCTCTCTCTCTCTCTCTCTCTCTCTCTCTCTCTCTCTCTCTCTCTCTCTCTCTCTCTCTCTTATATTTGCATACAAACTTACGTAAGTACACATACAAACACGGTATATATATATATATATATATATATATATATATATATATATATATATTATATATATATATATATATATATATATATATATATATATATATATATATATATATATATATATATATATATATATATATATATATATATATATATAGAGAGAGAGAGAGAGAGAGAGAGAGAGAGAGAGAGAGAGAGAGAGAGAGAGAGAGAGAGAGAGAGAGAGAGAGAGAGAGAGAGAGAGAGAGAGAATTACAAATCACAACAATAACAGGAAAAAGAAGCATTTTCACGTGTTTATCTACATATCTTAGAGGGTACAAGTGACACACAGGCGTAAAGAATAAATTCTAAAAAAAAATATCAACAACATTTCTAATCCTAAGTACGTCAAATGTTTAGATAATCCGTAGTTTGAGCTTAAAAGTCTAACCACTTGTTTGACTTGATAAAGCCAGAGTTGAATAATGTTCCATTTGATTGCATCTTTGCTTTTCTATTTTTGGTCAAATCCTCTTTCGTGTAAAAATAAACCATTTAATAATCAGCCGGGTCTTACCGAGTATTCATGCTGTTTCATTCAAAGTTCTAGTAAATTTGTTATGTGTTCTTAATACTTTTTTAGTAGAGATTTTGACATGAATTTCATATATGCAGCCAAAACAAAGATATTCGAAGAATTTCTGATAACCAAACTATCGACATGGAAATTATTACATATTATCTCTAAAAACTTTCAGCACATGGTAACCATAGAATATTAATCATACCAAATCCAGATTTTATTGTCTTAAATAAAATATTTATAAAACATTTACTGTTCAACTAAATAGCAAGACGCTAATCTAAAATTTCCATATATTAGCTGCTGCTTAGCATATGGTAGATCAAAGAAATTAACCACCAAGATGAAGTCATGCATATTCGGAATAAACAACAACAACAACAACAACAACACTACTA
>NC_090729.1:74174080-74290518 GCF_036898095.1 Palaemon carinicauda
GAATGGAGAAATATTGATTTAAACGCTCAAGATAGAGACGACTGGCGAAATCTAACCGAGGCCCTTTGCATCAATAAGCATAGAATGATATAATGATGAATAACAAGACAAAATAAATCTTCAGACTTTTGAAGCAAGAAGGTTGGACCCTAATTAAATGATCCCTATCAAAGTTCTTGATGAAACCCGTGTGGATGAAAACTTACCGCTAATTCTCACTAAGAAATATGAGGATGAATATCTTTAGAAATTACTAACTTCCTAGGTAAAAGTTCCTCAAGATTGAGGAATTCTAAGATAACAGATCCTCAGAGATGATGTGTTCTAAGAAAAAAGTTCCACAAACATGAGAAATTCTAAGATAACAGTTCCTCAGGGATGAGGTATCCTAAGATAATAGTTCCTTAATAATGAGGTATTCAAGATAACAATTCCTCAGATATGAGGCATCCTCAGAAGATAGTGCCTCAAGGATGAGGCATTCTTGGAGGAGAGTTCCTCAAGGATGAGGCATTCTAAGATAACACATTATCAAGGATGAGGTATTCTAAGATAAGTTTCTCAATGTTGAGATATTAAAAGAAAACAGTTCCTTGAGGATGAGGTATTCTAAGATAACAGTTCATCAAGGAAGAGGTATTAGAAAAAAACAGTTCCTCAAGAATAAGGTATTCTAGGATAACAGATCTTCAAGGATGGGTATCCTAAGATAACAGATCCACAAGTACGAGGTATTCTGAGATAACAGATTCTCAAGGATGAGGTTCTAAGATAAGATCTACAAGGATGAGGTATTCTAGGATAATGCATCATCAATGATAAGGTATTCTAAGATAACAGAACATCATGGATGAAGTATTCTATCAGATCCTCAAGGATTAAGTATTCTAAGATAACAGTTCCTCAAGGATGAGTTATTCTGAGATAACAGTTCCTCGTGGATTTATGATACAGTTCCTCATGGATTATGTATTCTAGGATAAGGTAGGCTAAGATAATAGATCCTCAAGGATGAGGTATTCTAAGATAACAGTTCCTTAAGGACGAGGTATTCTTAGATAACAGATTCTCAAGGATGAGGTATTCTAAGATAACAGATCCAGGTATTCTAAAATAACAGATCCAGGAGGATGAGGTATTCTTAGATAAGTTCCTCAAGGATGAGGTATTCTAAAATTTCAGTTACTCAAGGATGATGTATTCTAATAAAACAGTTAATCAAGGATGAGGTATTCTCAGATAGTAGTTCCTCAAGGATGGGGTATTCTAATGTAACAATTCATCAAGGATGAAGTATTCTAAGATAACATATACTCAAGCATGATAGTAGTAGGTTGGCCAGGGCACCAGGCACCCATTGAGATACTACCAATAGAGAGTTATGGGGGTCCTTTGACTAGTCAGACAGTACTACATTGGATCCTTCTCTCTGGTTACGGTTAATTTTCCTTTGCCTGCACATACACTGAATAGTCTGGCTTATTCATTACATATTCTCCTCTGTCCTAATACACCTGACAACACTGAGATTACCAAACAATTCTTCTTCACCCAAAGGGTTAACGACTGCACTGTAATCGGTCAGTGACTACTTTCCTCTTGGTAAGGGTATAATGGACTCTTTAGCCATGGTAAGCAGCTCTTCTAGGAGAAGGACACTCCGAAATCAAACCATTGTTCTCGTCTTGGGTAGTGCCATAACCTCTTTACCATGGTCTTCCACTGCCTTGGGCTAGAGTTCTCTTGCTTGAGGGTACACTCACGCACACTATTCTATCTTGTTTCTCTTCCTCTTGTTTTGTTAAAGTTTTTATAGTTTATGGAGGAAATATTTATTTTAATATTGTTGCTGTTCTTAAAACAATTAATTTTGTTCCTTGTTTCCTTTTCTCAATGGGCTGTTTTCCCTGTTGGAGCCCCGGGGCTTACAGCAACCTGCTTTTCCAACTAGGGTTGCAGCTTTGCAAATAATAATAATAATAATAATAATAATATTCTAAGGTAACAGTTCCTCAAGGTATTCAAAGAAAACAGTTCCTTAAGAATGTTGTAATCTAAGATAACAGTTCCTCAAGGATGATGTATTCTAGGATAACAATTCTTCAAGGATCAGGCATTAAAAAAAAGGAGTTCCTCAAGGATGAGGTATTCTGCGATAAAAGATAATCAAGGAATACCTAATCCTTAAAGATCTGTTATCTTAGAATGCCTCATTCAGAGATAACAGATCATCAAGGATGAGGTATTCTGAGATGACAGTTACACAATGTTGAGGTATTAAAAGAAAAAAGTTCCTCAAGGATGAGGTATTTTAGGATAACAGATACTCAAGGATGGAGTATTCCAAGATAACAGTTCCTCAAGGATAGGGCATTCTAAGATAACAGTTCATCAATGTTGAGGTACTCTAGGATAACAGATCCACAAGAATGAAGTATTCTAAGATAACAAATTCGAAAGGATGAAGTATTCTAGGATAACACGTCCTAAAGGATGAGACATTCTAAGATAACAGATTCTTAAGGATGAAGCATTCTAAGATAAAAGATCCTTAAGGGTGAGGTATTCTACAATAACAGTTCCTACAGGATGAGGTATTCTAAGATAACAGATCCTCAAGGATGAGGTATTCTAAGAATAGTTCCTCAAGGCTGATAACAGATCCTCAAAGATAAGGTATTTTAAGATAATAGATACTCATGGATGAGGTATTCTAAGATAACAGTTCCTCAAGGACGAGGTATTCTAAGACAACAGTTCCTAAAGGCTGATAACAGATCCTCAAAGATAAGGTATTTTAAGATAATAGATACTCATGGATGAGGTATTCTGAGATAACAGTGCCTCAAGGACGAGGTATTCTAAGATAAGTTACTCAAGGATGAGGTATTCTAGGATAACAGATCCTCAAGGATGAGGTATTCTAAGATAACTGTTCCTCAAGGATTAGGTATTCTCAGATAACAGATCCTCAAGGAAAAGACATTCTAAAATAACAGTTCCTCAAGGGTGAGGTACTCAAGAGAAACAGTTCCTCAAGGATGAGGTATTCAAGAGAAACAGTTTCTCAAGGATGAGGTATTCTAAGATAATTGTTCCTCAAGGATAAGCTATTCTAAGGTAACAGTTCCTCAAGGATGAGGCATTCAAAGATAACAGTTCCTCAAGGATGAGGTATATTAATATAACAGTTCATCAATGATGAGGTATTCAATGAGCCGAAATAGGGAAAGAGGTAATACTAGGGCGTACTCCGTAAACGACACACAGAGACATCGCCCTAACTCTGTGATAAGGCGAGGACTACTGCATCAGGAGCGGGTGCAACTAAAGAAGTGAGCTCACTTTGGATTCAGAATATGTCAGCTTAATGTTGGGTCCATGACTAGGAGAGGTAGAGAAGTGGCTGACTTGATGAGGGAAAAGAAAGTAGATATTGTGTGTGTGCAGGAAACACGATGGAAGGGAAATAAAGCTAGAGAGTTGGGTGATGGATATAAGCTATAGTATAGCGGAGCAAATAAACAAGATAGAAATGGAGTTGGCGTAGTACTGTCTGGTGAGCTGAAAAATGCGGTGATTGAGGTGCATAGAAAGAATGACCGTATCATCAGATTGAAGATGTGTTGTTGAGGAGAGATTTTGAATATTATAAGTGCATATGCACCACAAGTTGGTTGCACAGAAGATGAGAAGGGAAATTTCTGGAGAGACATGGATGGAGTAATGCAAGAACTGGAAGAACAAGAGAGGATCATAGGAGGGGCAGATTTGAAGGGCCATGTTGGAAGTGAGAATGAGGCAATTGGTCGGGTGCATGGGGGCCATGTAATCGGGGAGAGAAACCCAGAAGGAGAGAGTGTGGTGAACTTTGCTATGTCATTTGACAAGGCAATAGCAAATACATTCTTTAAGAAGAAAAGGGAACACCTAATAACATATAGGAGTGGGGGAAGATGCTCCCAGATAGACTACTTCCTGTATAAAAGGATAAAGCTGGTGGAGGTCAAGAACTGCAAGTTTATCCCAGGTGACCATGTAGCCCCCTAACACAGATTGCTATGTACGGACTTAGGACTAAAAAGGGAAAGAAAACCTAAAGCTAAACGGATAAGGAAAACTAAATGGTACAAACTAGTGAGGGAAGGAGATAAGATGAGAGAGTTTAAGAGGGTTTTGGAGGATATTGATATAGGAATTGATGTTCAAGAATGGTGGACATGAAATGCAGCAGTAATGAGAAGGCATAGAAAGGAGCTGCTAGGAGAGACATCTGGTATCATATGGGAATATAAGGAGAGTTGGTGGTGGAGTGAAGAAATTGAGAAAGTTGTAGAAGATAAGGAGGCAAAGAAGAGATGGGAAGAGTCACAGTCAAGGGAAGACAGAGAGAGGTTCAGAGAGAAAAACAAGGTGGTGAAGAAGGTCATAGCCCAAGCTAAAGCAAAGGGATATGATGATGTGTATAATGAGCTGGGAACAAAGGAAGGATTAAACAAGATGATCAAGCTATCAAAGACTAGAAATAAGAGCACCAAAGATATTACACACATCAAACAAATAAAAGATCAAAATGGTGTAGTACTTAGAAAGGACATTGTAAAGAGATGGAAAGAATATTTTGAACAGCTGTTAAATGAAGAAAATGATAGATTATTAAGAGAGGATGGGCAGGTGAACATTGGCATGGTAATTAGGTTCTCTAGGCAAGAGGTAATAAATGCACTGAGGAAGATGAAGAATGGGAAGGCAACTGGACCAGACATGATTCCTGTGGAGGTATGGAAAGCATTAGGAGATGAAGGAGTGGATATACTGTACGACCTCATGATAAAGATTTTTGAGCAGGAAAAGATACCAAATGAGTGGCATGGGAGTATATTGATCCCAATCTTCATAGGAAAAGGTGATGTCCAAGAGTGTGGGAATTACAGAGGTATTAAATTGATGTCCCACACTTTGAAGATACTGGAAAGGATGATAGATGCCAGACTAAGAGAAGAAGTACAAATACGTAAAGAGCAGATGGGATTCAAGAAGGGGAGGGGAACAACAGATGATGGTGTATTTTGTCTGAGGCAACTAATGGAGAAATTCTGGGAAAAGCAAAGAGACCTGCATATGGTATTCATTGACCTTGAAAAGGCTTATGACCGAGTCCCAAGACAAGAGGTATGGAGGACTCTATGAGGGAGAGGAGGGTGCCAGAGAAGTACGTTCGAATGATACAAGAGATGTACTGTAATGTATTTACTAGAGTGAGGACAGTGCTGGGGAGACAGAGGGTTTTGAGGTGAGAGTAGGATTACACCAAGGGTCGGCTCTGAGCCCATTCATCTTTAACATAGTGATGGGCGTTTTAATAGAAGTAAGGGAGGCAGTACCATGGAACATATTGTATGCAGATGATATTGTTCTGTGAGCAGAGAGCAGAGAAGGTCTGGAAATGAAATTGGAAAGATAGAGGCAAGTACTGGAGGACAGAGGGATGAGAATAAGTAGATCTAAGACACAATATATGTGTCCCACCAGTGAGGGGGATGATAGAGAAAGTATTCAGCTTAGGTGAGAACAGATAAAGAGAGTTGATAAGTTTAAGTATTTGGGATCCTTTATTAACGATGGAGGAGGTATGGAAGATGAAGTTAAACATCGGGTACAGGCAGGCTGGAACAACTGAAGAGCAGCCTCAGGAGTTCTTTGTGACAAAAGAATACCACTGAGATTAAAAGGAAAATTTCATAAGACGGTGGTAAGAACAGCAATGCTGTATGGAACGGAAACAGCAGCAATGAGGAAGAGAGAGAAGAAGATGGATGTGGCAGAAATGAGAATGCTTAGGTGGATGTCTGGGGTGACAAGAAAGGATCGGATAAAAATGACTAAATAAGGGGGTCGACAAAGGTGATGGAAATATCAAAGAAAGTGCAGGATGGGAGGCTGAGATGGTAAGGACACCTGATGAGGAGAGATGAGGACCACGTTGGGAGACATACTATGAAGATGGAGGTTCAAGGAAGAAGAAGAAGAAGAGGGAGACCAAGAAAGAGATGGAGGGACTGTGTGAGAGGAGATTTACAAAAGGGAATTGATGAGGCAGAAGCCCAAAATAGAAAAAGATGGAAACGGCTCATCCACAACGGCGACCCCATATAAAAATGGGAACAAGGTGTGAAGAAGAATGATGAGGTATTCTAAGATAAAAGTTTCTAAAAGGATGAGCTATTCTAAGAAAACATTTGCAAGGATGAGGTATTCCAGGATAACCGATCCCCAAGGATGAAGTATTCAAAGAAAACCGTTCCTACAGGATGAGATATTCTAATATAACAGTTCATCAAGGATGAGGTATTTAAAGATAACAGTTCCTCAAGGATGAGGTTTTATAAGATAACAGTCCTCAAGGATGAGAACTTCTGAGGATAACAGATCCTCAAGGATGAAGTATTTTAAGATAACAGTTTCTCAAGGATGAGGTATTCAAAGAAAATTTGCTCAAGGAAGAGCTATTCCAAGATGACAGTTCATCAAGCATGAGGTATTCAAAGAAAACTTCCTCAAGAAGGTATTCTAAAATATTAGTTCTTCAAGGATGAGGTATTCTAAGATAATAGATCCTAAAGGTTGAGTCATCCTAACGTAACCAATAACAGTTCCTCAAGAATTTAGGTATTCACAGAAAGAAGTTCCTTAAAGATGAGGTATTCTGAGATAACAGTTACTCAATGATAAAGTATTCTAAGATAGCAATACCTTAAGCATGAGGTATTCTAGGATAACAGATCCAAAAGGATGATGTATTCTAGGATAACAATCCACAAGGATGAGCTATTCTACATAACAGATCCACAAGGATAAGGTATTCTAAAATAACAGTTCCTCCCGGATAAGGTAATCGAGGGATTCAATAATCTTCAAACTTCAGTATTGAACAGAGAGGACCTGTTACACATCTTTGGATTCTTAATGCATAACTTTCCCCACTGCTGACAAACTCATTCTTGTATCTAAATTCTCAGAAGAAAATGAGAAAGACAGGAACAAACAAAAACCTCAATCTCCACACTACGTTTAGCTTTCCTAATTACCTCTAACAATATAGAACGATACAAGTGTTAAGAGAGCTGAAGATAAAGAAAAAGATATAATGCCTAGAATTTTTTCTTTTTGTCTTACATAATATTAATCTTGTTCGCACAAATGAATGCTTATCCTTTTTTTTATTGAGACATAAATGCACGGGTTTACGAAATATAACTACAGTGAAATACATTGGATAAAAGATTGACAAAATAGAATTACAAAAATACTAGAGAGATTTTTAACAGTCAAGAGAAAATATACCAACGGATAATAAACCAATCTTCATATTTGACGAATAAGAAAAAGTAGTAGTCACGCATCACGTGATGTTTTGCAGGACGAACAAGGAAACTCTGAATAGGGAGGGGGTGGGGGTGAAGAGCTATGTTTGGCACACAGCTCACCTCGCCCCCCCCCCCCCCAACCCCCTTTTCCTCAAATATTCATACCTCAACCGGCCCTTCCTCATCACATTTTTTTCCGACAACGTAACCTTGGACAAGGTCGCATATCACCTAATCAAACAAGTTAAATCACCGAATGAAAATCTTTATAGTTTTTAAAAGGCAAAGTACATCCAAGAATTCAAGAATAAGAGAAGTGGCGTATCATGCTGATGAAATAATCGTATTGTGTAATCAAATCGTACCTACCGCCAGTCTCACAGCTATTCTGGGAAGGCTGAGGGAACTGAGCCAATGCTGTGCCGTGATGCACTAGATTTTGACTGAACTCGGGAACAACGTATAAATATGGTTGATGGAGTCATAAAAGTAACCTGTAAATCAGGTGAGATACAATCTGTAACCTAACTGGGATCTTTATATAAAGATTATTGACAAATCTGGCCGAGTTACACTTATAAAATGCGATCTATAAGTCTGGTAGAGATACATAAATAACATTTTACATCCCTGCTTGGCGTTCTGCCAGACACGGGTTCGAGACCCGCTCAAGCTCGATAGTTTCATTAGTGTATGCGACTTCATAATCCATGTGAGCAAAGGATGGGGGGGGGATGGGGAACCTACATTTCTGCCTGCTGAGTCATCAGCAGCCATTCCCTGGCCCTCTCTGGTCATTGCTTGGGAGGAGAGGGGGCTTGGGCGCTGACCACTAGAGTATCTGGTCAGTCTCAAGGGCACTGTCACTTTCTCTTGCCTCTGCCAATCATGAGCAATCTTTAAACTTTAAAACTAAATTTTCATTCTATCAGGAACTACAGGTTTTCAATGAATTATTCCTCTAAACATTTTAACGTGAAATATAAAGTTTTAACAGTAGCCATTTAAATGGAAGAGCAATAGTCCTCGCGTTTTGTAAGGAGTGGTGTTTTCAACGTATATTGGCCCTTGCACACACAACACAACTAGCAATGGAATGCTTTTCTACGATGGAAACGTACCTAAGTCCATTTGCTAATTAATGACCTCAGTTTGAAGCAACAACAATAAAAGTAGAGAAACGCCAAAAATTTTCACAGGAGGATTCATTACTTTTAGGTGTGTATGTTGAAGGTCGCTGAGACAACAAATAAATTTCTGTAGATCATTATGAAATGTAAATACCTACGTGCTTTAACATTCTGCTTTTCCAATCAGGGTTGTAGCTTGGTTAATAATAATAATAATAATAATAATAATAATAATAATAATAATAATAAAGAAGAATTGTGTATAACTGCATTTCTTATTTTCAAAATAATTAAGAATAAAATTATACAAACATTTTGATAGGGGACTTTCAAATAATAATAAGGAAAATCACAGATATAATTCAAGAAAACAATTGTGTAGTTACATTGGTCTCCCAAGCCTACAAGGTTCTTAGAGACATCCTATGCTTCTGAAATTTATATTAGTCGTCTTAAAATTATACAACAAAATTATATAAGTTTTGTTTATTGTTCTGTTTTGTAAAGGGAAATTATTACAGATATTCTAAAACTTATGAATCAGTAAACAAGTGATCACAACGTACCCAGAAAACACGTTCCTGTTTTATCCACAAACAAATCATCAACAAATAAGTATCTTTATTAAAGAATTTAATAGATGGCAGATCATAAAATTATTAAAAACTTTTGAACTTAATGTTAACAAAATTCAATATAAATCTTATCTCTTACATGTTAATGAAATAACATTTAAATTTATGTTTCAATAATTTTCCACCAAGAGCGTCATAGATTAGGATCATGCGCATTTCGTCGAACCCTTTGAACGAGCGATGAAGATATCTGATCGAAAATGCATCCTTCAAAGAACGATGTGTAATTATTATACGAGTGATTTAAAACGGATAGATAAATCACTGGGGACAGGGAGGCTATTCCGAGAAACCTTTCCTGTTACACCACTTAGTAAAAGTTATTGTAAAATAGAGGTCAAATGGAAGGTAAAAAAGTGGGTGTAATCAGTGGTTAAAGTTTTATCGTATATCTGGCACAGAACTAAATTCATAATAAATAAATACATACAAGTAATTTCTATTTGAATTTTCATAATCGTAAATATTATCAAATCGCCTTTAGTGCCTTTAAAATACCTGTGCGCAAATGAATAATTTCATATACTTTAAATGAATAAGTCATTTTAATTTTAAAAAACTTAATGATTATTAAATCTATTTTCATACCTTTAAAAATATTCGCACATTTGATTAATTTTATCTTAGATAAACAAATAAAAAGTAATTTCAACTATAATTTCCAGAACGTAAAGATTATTAAATTCAATTTTAATCATTTCGAAGCATTGAATTTGAATCCCTTTACAAAAATCTATAACAAAAATTGAAAATTCAAATTAGTTTTGCAATCCAAGATTTACCATTATCTTAACAACTCTATAAGGTCAAGTATACGGGTAAGTAAAGATCGAATTACATTTAAATTCATGTGGCCGGCGTTGGGGCCTGAGAGACCAATCAACATTCTCTTGAAATAATAATGATAAGGGTGATGATAATAATAGCAAAAAAATTATAATAATGTTAGCCATTATAATAGAATATAATAACAATAATAATAGAAATTATGTTGATGATGATGATGATTATTATTATTATCACAAACGGGGCAAGCCACTTTAGAAAAATCCCCCAAAACCGAAAATAAGAGAAACAAAGAATCATTTCAGGTGGCCTATATGGTAACGTCCCACACTGGTGATCGCCAGACAAGTGTTCGAGTCCCACTCAAACTCGTTAGTTCCTTTGGTCGCTGCAACCTCACCATCCTTGTGAGCTAAGGATGGGGGATATGGGGAGCCTATATGTCTATCTGCTGCGTCATCAGCAGCCATTGCCTGGTCCTCCTTGGTCCTAGCTTGGGTGGAAAAGGGGCTTGGGAACTGATATGTATATATTGTCATTCTCTACGCCATTGTCCTGCATGAGATGGAAATGTCACTGTCCCTTGCCTATGCCATTCATGAGCGGCCTTTAAATCTAGAAAACCTTGAACCGCCAGTAAGGATAAAACTCTCCCCCCCCCCCAGGAGGGGTGGGGGCTATTCGTTACTTGCTAGGAGGGGCAGAACCTGTGCGCTGCACATGTAGCAGCTTTCACAGATGTCCACTATGCACCTGAGGTACAGATCTTACAAGAACAACCTTTTGCCACGTGTTAATGTTCGGTAGATAAACCTGCATAATTTGTTTTATAGTTCCTAACAGCAAAGGTTTAATAATAATAATAATAATAATAATAATAATAAAGATAACAATAATAATAATAATAATAACAGTAAAAATATCTTATGATCCTCCTATTCACAGCAAACTATAACACTCAATATTGCACTGCTTGGATTTAAATTTTGCAAGTAACAACCTACTATGAGTACTGTACAGTCGCATTTGTAAATCCGTGGGAATTTTGGTATGAAAACCAGTCACCCACGTAGATGTCTTAAAGATGTATCAAATAATATAAAAAAAAAAAAAAAAAAAAAAAAAAAAAAGAGGTTGGCAGTCTGAGGAAATTGTGCGAATTTGTTAATAAAATTTTAGATAAAAATTTATAAATTTTTTATATTTTTTATTTATATTCAAATATGTCTTGTTTTTTTTCTATACCTGTAATTAGTTCCATTACATTATTGAGTAAAACATAGCTAAACCCTTGAAAATATTTCTGTCATTTAACAGAAAATAATTGAGAAATTATATGGAAAACAGGTATCAGTCCAATAAATTTGCGCAAATTTTATAACAAAAGCATGTTATGTACAGTTCACATTTCTCCATCTTCCTCTTACCAAAATCCTATAGCTCAGATTCTTTCGCACAAACCAAAGCTTTGTTGTTTGCGCATATGTCATTGATTTTAGAACATGCACAGAATTATGTGTAGCTGATGCTGGCTCTTCGACAGCTCCACCAGTTCTTCACATTTGATTGTTTAAAAATTTCAAAGGCCCCTTATAAATGGCAGAGGCAAGAGACAGTGACATTGCCCTAGCAAGCAAGATAAGACCACAGAGACTGACCATGTATACATATGATCGGCGGCCAAACGATTTCTCCACCCAAGCTAGGACCACCCACTCCTTAGCTCACAAGGATGGTGAGATTGCAGTGACAAAAGGAGCTAACGAGTTTGAACGGGACTCAAACCCCAGTCTGGCGTTCACCAGTCAGGACGTTACCACATCAACCACCACAGTACATCTTGAGTATGAGTCAGTCTCTCAGCCTGTATCTACCTGTTTATGAACAAAAACCACCTCAGCTTCCTAATTGTGGTAATCTTAGTGCCTGGTAGTTATACTTAGCAAATAAACTTTATGATTCCAGCAAGAACGATGTTGCTGGGCTTCGGTATGGTGTCCAGTTTTCCTAATGCTGATATCTTGTCACCACTTGCCTCTTTGAATTCCTTTCAGAATACCAGCTTCCCCTTTGCAGCAATGCTACCAGTGTTGTCAGTCCCACTGGTGGCATGCAACCTTGGCAAAGGAGCAGACTTCTCGGGTCCAATGGCATTATAAATGGGCCCAAAAAGAATAAATTGGTGGTTAGTATCAGTTTCCATTATAAAGTTGGTTTTCTTGCAGAGCTAAGGATAACGACTAAGTGCATGCATAAATACTTCTATATCTGGTAAGTGGATATTGATGATGATGTCCCACAAGTTGTTGCATCAGTTGCACACAGGAGGAGGTTTGTGTCTGCTTCTGCCTGCTGACTGTGAAGGTGATTGACATTTCTGTGGATTGCCCGGCACTGTGCTTTCCATGCAATAACCATCTGTTTTTTCTCCTCGGCAGCCTTCTCTAGCATCTTCTCAGCTAGATAGCTTGTGAGGTTGCACTTTGTTGTAACATGGGCCAGAATCTTCTTCATTGGTACTTTGACTACATTTGTAGTGTCTTAAATGACTGACGTGCCTCCTGTCACATGTGGCAGTCTTGGGAGGTTTGGACATCATATCAAAGGCAAGGTGAATTTCATCTGCTTCACCGTATCTTGCCAGGATACGACTGATAAAAGGATCAGCTAGCTGTATATAGCATGTAATGAAGACTCGTTTGCTCAGTGACAACCTCTGCCATGCCATCCAGTATTGCCACTTTCACTTCTTGAGGTGTGCCTCCACGCTCTTTTTTGGATACTGTAATGGATTTCTTCATATGTATACCGAACACTTTCTCCATTTTTTGTTAATTTCTCAAACACAGATCTCACACTACTCTTTGAGGAGCAATGGAACAAGGTCCAATCTGCAGCAAACATTGAACGTGGCACAACATAAAGTTCATAATTGACAACTGTATCTTCCAGGTCAATGTTCGATATGGACTTTGAAAACAGCAGCTTCCGAAAGAACAGTTTATGATCTTGTTTGAGCTTAACAATTACATCTCCTGCACTCACTTTCACCCCTTTTCCTGTCAATTTCCCGTTGGCAGCCTTCGTTTTTTTCATTGGTGACCAGAGGTTTATCAGACTCAGGAACTATATCTCCTCACCAAGTATATCAGCATTGCTTTGGCTTGGTTCAAATGTTTTTTTTTTTTTCTCTCTTTTTTATCGATATTGCTACCTGCTGGGTCACACATATCAGCAATAAGGTATCTGATGTCAATTGCTCGTGCATCTTCCATATTAATTGATATGCAAAATTCAACATAAAATTTTTCATTTAAGCTCTTCTGAATAGTTTGATTCAGAGCTTAACCTACACTTGTTGTGGGAAACCTTGTACAGAAGATTTCAAACAGACCCATAGCATTCACAAAAAATGCAAAGATCCTTGTTGTAGGGTATTGACTAAGAATGGGTGATACTGCTACCACTTGGTGATCGAGTCCAAAAGGAAATTCCTGGGTATTCGTGTGCAAATGTCTTCTCATACTGCCCCTTGGCTTGCCTACACATTCCAGCATGAAATATGTCTTGGTATCATTTTCTGTGCCAATCAGCTTATTCAAGTTTAAGTTCCTTGTGAGTATAATTACCCAGACGCCTGCTAATTTCTGGGATATTATCACTGCCAAACCTGGCATGCTCTTAGATCATATCAAGTACTTTCTTGTGAGAACTAGGAGCAAGAACTGAGTTTTTGTCAGTTATAGATTGGCAGATGATGCAAAGTTTTGCAGGCGGTGCAGACTCCATGATTACATCAATAATCACCTGTACAACAAGAAATGATATAAAATAATGCACCAAGAAAATTGTGGATCTATGAACACACATACACACATACATATATATTCTCTCTCTCTCTCTCTCTCTCTCTCTGCTGTATGTATCTATGTATGTATGTATGTATATTCTTACGAAGATGGTCTAGTGTAGAGTAAATATTTTATTCATGTATTTCATTTGTGTTATTTAAGAGGTGTATAGCCAGCATGTAAGGTGAGTTCCTCTCATGTAGGTATAAGTAACTATGTAAATTACGTAAGACTTTCGTCTTTTATATCATTGAATTTTTCATTCAAGTCAGTATATGTAAATTTACGTTATTTTTAAGAATTTACTTTCTATTTCATGTATTTTGTCATGAAGTCTTACGTAAACTGTTTAAGAGTGTTGTATGAACTATACGAGGTATGGACAAGGGCTTACATAAACTTTTTACGAGATACTGCGTCATGTTTGTGAGAAATTACGCAATATTTGCCATGTGTTTAGAAGGTTCTTGAAAACCCAAGAGTAAGTTTTATCTTTTTTTTTATTATTCCGAGAACGAACGTGGGCGGAGCTAGCCGAGAGGGAGTTGCCTTGCAAGAAGGGTTAGATCTCCCGTTGATAGAGATAGTTGGCAAATTTAGCGTCGTTGGGCACAGCCCCCAAGCTTCTAGACCCCCTGACTTCGAAGGATCTAGAATTTTTAGGTCAATATATATGAGCCACCAGGGATGCATAGCAGCAGAAGAGAACCAGCCTGTCCCAGCGAAGAGCCAACCACATCTCTCTCTCAAGTGCCTGTAGTGTGTCCTCTCTAATGTGAACAAATATTTACCCAACATACATTGTGTGTAGGGTGTTCAAACTTTAGTGAAACCTTGAAAGTGATTCTAAATGTGCTCTTATATGTGCTAGTATTATATAAATTTTTATGACTGGCTCTGTGAGGTTTATACGAAAGCGTGAAGTGTATTTGTATTGCTATCTGGTTAAAACTTTGTGTGAGCTAAAAACTTTTAAGTTTACCAGTTACTTTTATGTAATTTCAATAAGAGTTTAATTTAAGAGTGGTAAAGTGTTAACTATTTTCATTAATTATCAAGATTGAATATTTGTGTAAAACTTAATTTCCAGTGAAACAAGTTATTATATAATTCTTAGAGTGAAATATTCTCTTGTCTTAGTCTTTGTTCAGATTTAATATTTCAAGTGAGTTATTTTTGGTGTAAATTCTTTCAAAGTGGTATAATTTTTATAGAATAAATCCACTTTTGCAGGGTGTACTATTTTGATCACCAGTGTTTCTTATAAAGCACTCTCATATCCCTGAATCGAAGTAAGAGGTTGTTTTGAATAGCTCTTCATAATAATTACCCAGTTTGTTTTGAGAGTACGTAAGAGACCTTTAGATATTTAGTGCTTTTATATATTGCCGTCTGGGAGTTATATAATTTTCTCAGAGCTCTAGTATTATTCAAGTGTAACAGATTTATGTAAAAACAAACATGAAAGTTTAGAACTCGGGAGGTTGCGTAACTTGCCAGCCGTAATATATAATATAATATATATTTTTAGTGCCCAGGCCGGGGACCATAATATATATATATATATATATATATATATATATATATATATATATATATACATATATATATATATATATATATATATATATATATATATATATATACACATATATATATACAGTATATATATATATATATATATATATATATATATATATATATATATATATATATACATAAATATCCAGTATATATACTGTATATATATATATATATTACTATTTTATATATATATATATATATATATATATATATATATATATATATATATATATATATGTGTGTGTGTGTGTGTGTATGAAACTTCTGTATTATCACTCAACAATGTGTGTAATCTGTTTTCGAATCACCATGCTGGTCATACACGTATCTCAAGCTGCAAACATGCTTTTTTATTATTTTGGATACCCTCGAGACATTTGAACAGGAGGCATCTTTCATATCAAAATTCCCACGGGTGGGTATTTTGCTACACAAGCTCCCAGGCTATATTTACAGCTCTCCATCAGTTAATTCCTTTTCTGCTCTTGGTGTCATCTTCATTTTCTTCCAACTCCATCTGTTCTTCCAGAATAGATACGTATATAGCCTTGGTCTAAGATTTCCTTACCAATTCCTTAACAATGTGTCTCATTTGGGGACAAAGATATCCAACCTTTATTTCATAAACTCATTTTCCACTTGCTGTAACTTCCCAATCTGATTCATGGTTCTAACATTCCAATTACCAATTTTCCTTTCTACCCTGAGGAGAGGAAAGATGAATACTATGGAGAAATTCAGTGTAATAGATGATATCCCAGGGAGAGAGATGAAAATTGTGACTGGTGACCTCAATGCCAAAGTTGGAAAGAATAATCAAGGTATAGAGAATGTGATGGGTGTTGGGGGTCTTGGCAGAGTTGCAATTAAAAATGGAGCCCATTTTATAAGTTTTTGTTCACCAAACAATCTTGCTATTGGAGGTACTCTTCTCCAGCACGAGGACATCCACAAATATACTGTATAAAGTCTTCACCATGTGGCAATTACAAAAATCAAATCGCTCACATAGGAATTAAAAAAGAGAGAAGAGTACACTGAGAAATGTAAGGAGCTATTGAGGTGCATATATTGGTAGTGATCACGAGCTCCTCATTTCCACACGAAAATTAAAACTGAAAACACCTAACAGAAATATATATATACAATACCTAGGTTTGATACAACTAAGCTTCTAGATGATGTGCACAGAAAAAACTTTGCAATCGAATGTAGGAATCGATTTGCAGTATTAGAGATTTTGAGGGACGAAGAGCAGACAATTAATGAAGAATATTGTGAAATTAAGAATATATATCAGTCAGTTGGTAGAGAAGTTTTGGGGCATGCAGTTACAAGGTGAAAGCCATGGATATCACACAATAAGTGGGATACTTGAAAGGAGACAAAGACAGAAATTGACTGTTGAAAGTTTTCAAGAAGGAATGAAAATTACAAGGCAGAGCATGTTCAGTACTTCAGTATTGATAATGAGGTCAAAAGAAAAGCCACGAATGACAGGAGAGAATATTTAGACAGAAAATCAAATGAGACTGACAAAGCTATAAATTCAGTGAGTGGCTATACCCTACGACTTGCTCATAGAATTAATAATGAAATCTCTACGGGGGCAAAGAAGAAGCGTATATCCATCAAAAAGAGAGATGGATCTGATATAACAACAGATGATGATGAATGGCAACGTTGGATGGAACACTTTAGTGAGGTCAGGAATAGGAGATATAAAGGGAATAATTTGATTGATATATTTGAAGCTGAGGAATTCAGTGTGTTTGAAGTCAAAGCTAACATTAAAAAAAAAAAACTCAAAAGATGTAAAGCCCCTGGATATGATGGAATGACTGCTGAGATGATATTAGAAGAAAATGAAGCGATTCCCAGAATACTTACAAGGAGTGTTGTTGAAAAAAAAAAAAATATGACTGATTGCAATAATTACAGAGGCATCACACTTACGTCAGCTGTTATGAAAATATATAGTATGCTTATTCTAAAGATCCTAGAAACAAAGATTGAAGAAACACTGAGAGATGAACAAGCAGGATTTAGGAAAGGTAGAAGTTGTACTGACCAAATCTTCATTTTGAGACATGTTGTACTTCAATGAGTACAATACAGAAATCCACTTTTGATGGCATTTGTCGACTATGAAAAAACCTTTGATAGCATGCACCAGTAAATTTTGTGGAGAGTCCTGCGTTAAAGTGGAATTACTCTTAAAAAGTTGAATTTGCCTAAGCCTGTTCATGAGAATTGCATGTCCAAATCTAATACGATTTCCTGTGAACAGTGTAGTACGTTAAGGGATTGTGTTGTCATCTGTGTTGTTTATCCTCCCCATGGATTTTGTAATGCATGGAACAGTTGGTGATGGTGGAAAAGGATTAGACTGGATTGGTGAAAGAAATTAGCTGACCTACAGTAAGCTGATGATGCTGTCCTTATTAGCAGAACACCACAAGGTTTTCAACTTTTGCTTATCAGAATGCATGAAATATCACAGAAGGTTGGGCTCAAGATAAATAGAAGAAAGACAGAGATGATGAGAACGGAATATGCAATGGAAAAGGAAATATCATTGGAAGGAAAAAGGATTTAAGACATAGAATCATTTAAGTATTTGGGTACTATGATCTCCAATACAGGGTCTTTAAAATTAGAGTTTAGTGAAAGACTAAAAAAATCAAATCGCCTGAAATTACATATAAAATCGGTTTTACTGTATGGACATGAGTCGTGGTATGACAATGAAACAATATGCAGAAGATTTTGTAGATTTGAGAACATAACCCTCCGAAAAATATTGGGAGATGAATGGCAGGACAGGATTAAAAATGAAACTATAAGAGAAATTTCTCTAGTGCCTTATGTGGAGATCATGATGCGGGGTAGATGAGATGGTTTGGACATGCTCTTGGCACTCCACAAGAGATTAGTTCACCAAACGTTCAAGGCGCTAGAAGAATTGGAAGACGCTGACCTACATGACTGAAGTAGATGATGAATATAAAAGTACTGATTTAAATTTTAAAAGCTCAAGATAGAGACGACTGGAGAAATCTAATTATTGCACTCGATATTTCCTAAAATTAACTCTATTAATACCATTCATTTTTTGTATAAAAAAGTATAACAAAGTTCAAAATTCTATATTACCACATAGTTCCAATTTTCGTCAATCTCCCCTATATAATTTAGAGCAAGTATCTAGCTATAATATATATATATATATATATATATATATATATATATATATATATATATATATATATAAATTATATATAGGCCTATATATATAAATTATATATATATATATATATATATATGTATATATCCCACTCAGGGAGGAGAAGTAGTAGTCATACCCCAGTGAGAAGGGGAACCCGAGAGGTACACTCGGACAGCACTCTCCCACAAATTGCGATCCAGCTAGTTATAGTTAGGAAAGGGGTAGGGGATGGGAAGGGTTGAATTGTGTGTGTGTGTGTGCTTATCTAGCTAAATATTTAGACGTCATTTCTGAAGGCTTAGATACACTAGCATAGAATAATGGCTGCTGGAATAACTCCAAACTATTTTATGTATTATTCAAACAAAACAGGTGATACAGTAACAAATAAAAATTCTTGGAGAGACCAAAGAGAGGCTGTAAAGACCCACCCAAGATATAAACAAATTTCCCTTTTACTAGAAATACAGATATTCGTCGATATATAAAAAAATATCACATAAAAATAATATAAAATCATCTGGAGATAGTAAACTATCTGCTGACTAAAATTCTCCATCGGCAAAACAAATAGTCCGTCGACATATCAAATAACGTTTGTCGACATATCAAAAAAAAAATATCTAGCGACTTTTAAAAAGTCTGTTGTCGTATTAAAAAGTCCGTCTCGTAAAAATAGAACAATCCTTCGCCAAAAAAAAAAAAAAAAAAAAAAAAAAAAAAAAAAATCTGATCTATACATAAAAATACAATTTTGAAATAGAAATTTCGGACATTATTTTCAGTAGTTACTAATTTTCATATGAATAATGTTGTCACCTACAGGCCAAATTAATGTAAAGTTCCTCAGACATTTGAGAGGTGTTATCACTACAAACCAAATAAGAAGCTCGAGTTCAAGAAGAACCTTTGTTAAGAGCTTGGTGCAGTGCAGGATATTTACTAGAACAACAACCCTGAAAGCAAAGTAAACAAAAAAGGCCTGATGTATCGCCATGCAAAACCTTGATAGAAACAAACAAATAATGGTCATTCTGAAACAACAAATAATATGAGTTGAAATGAGATTGTGAGTATTATCATTCGTAGATATTTTTTCTAAATAATGACGAGCTTAACGTTCCCTGTACGCTTCAGCCATTGCTTCTCTGTAGTAACGTGTACGGTGAATGAAGCTCAGTCTTGATTGCATATGGAACGTATGGTAATTGCAACACAGAAGCAGCAAGCGCGTCTCATTAATGAAGGCGACGAAATCTTAACCTTGTAAACACACCAAGGGCAAATGGAGGAGGAGGAGGAGGAGGGAGGGAGAGAAGAAGCAAAGAGGGAGGTCACCGTGCTGAGGGGATAGGGCACTCAAGACCAATGCAAATAATATATATATATATATATATATATATATATATATATATATATATATATATATATATATATATATATATATATATATAAAAACGATGAATTTTGCATTATTTGGGAACCAGGAACTACAAAAAAGTTTTAATGTAATTGGACGGGCGGTAGGAAAGATAAGATTGGGAGGGGTGGAGGAGCTCCTGTAGGTGTGGGGGAAAGGAAGCGAGGTATTACAATGGCTGTGCTGATGCAATCGAATGTTTACTTCTTCATTTCCCTTGACATCTGCGACAATCGTCTTGAATAAATACAGATAAAAGAGCTTTTCCTTTGATTAAACACAAGCTTAATACGGAATTAGTTAGATAGGAACCCTTATTAATGTATTCGTCAACATTTAGAAAATATTATTCATCTAATATTCTAGGCTTGAAGCATATTAACCGTGACATTCCCGCATATCATTATTTGCCGACGCTGAATACTTTTGTATATGCATGGTCATCATCAATGATGTAATGCCTGACTTTTGTCTCAAAAACAGTTTGGAATCATCAGAAACCTGTTCTAAAAAAGAACCAGAAATTATTCAAAGTATTTTCGATCTTAACAATACCTCATCAAATATGGACTGTAGAATCGAAACATCTTCAAAGACATTTCAATGTTATTTTTTCAAATGGGAAATTTTACAATAGATAAAAGAAAGATTGCAGGTGGATTTATTTTGGGGCTTTATAAAAACTTGAAGAGTGAATGACACACAAACAAAAAGCATGAACAGTGAATGATACACACACAAACAGGTTGAACGGTAAACGATACACAGAAAAGGCATGAACAGTGAACAATAGACACTGAAAAGGCATGACCAGTGAGCAATAGATGCAGAGAAGGCAGGATCAGTGAGCAATGGACACAGAAAAGGCATGAACAGTGAGCAATAGACGCACAAAAGGCAGGAAACGTGAGCAATAGATAAAAAAGACTGGATCAGGCAGCAATAGACACAGAAAAGGCATGAACTGTGAGCAATAGACACAGAAAATGCATGAACAGTGAGCATTAGACACAGAAAAGGCATGAACAGTGAGCAATGCACGCAGAAGAGGAAGGCACAGTGAGCAATAGACGCAGTAAAGGCATGAACAGTGAGCATTAGACACAGAAAAGGCATGAACAGTGAGCAATGCACGCAGAAGAGGAAGGCACAGTGAGCAATAGACGCAGTAAAGGCATGAACAGTGAGCAATAGACACAGAAAATGCATGGACAGTGAACAATAGACGCAGAAAAGGCAGGAACAATGAGCAATAGATGCAGAAAAAGCACGAACAGTGAGCAATAGACACAGAAAAGGCATGAGCAGTGAACAATAGACAGAAAAGGCATGAACAGTGTGCTATAGAAACAGAAAAGGCATGAACAGTGAGCAATAGACACAAAAAAGGCATGAACAGTGAACGATAAACATAGCAAAAGCTTAAACCAGGATTAACTAAATCATTGTGCTCATTAATCATAGGCAAAATTTACACCATTTTGTTACGGAATAATTCTAATGATTTTTATCCCATTTAAAATAGTATTCAAGTTATCATTTCGAGTTTCAGACTTTTGTATATTTATGAACTACATTAATAGGAAAAGTGGCTACCTATATCTATTGAAATTTATTAAGGAGTATGTTAAACTACAGCATATGTATTAAATAATTCCTTACTTTCAGTTTTCAACTGCATTAATTAAGAGATGCGGAATTGGGCATTTCATATTCAAGATTTCTCACAGAAGCAAAACAATTTCAACTATATTTCTGAATTATACAATATCTCTCTTTTAACGTTTATTTCTAACACGTTTGATCTTTTATCCTACCTTTATATGCTTGGTTAACTTTTGGTAACACTCAACCCGTGAATCTTTCAGGATACTCCACACGCTTTTCGCAAGACTAGACAGAGGAACGATTTCATCATGCAAAGTCTACTACGTTACACCAGCCATAAGCATCATCAGCCTCTTGGTGAACTAAAATGCGGACCTTTAAAACCACTTGGCTCTTAGGTCACGTACACATTTCTAAACTATATCTGGGCCTTGGCCACCTGCATTTAATAGTAAAAAGCGTAAGTTGTTTAATCGGCCTTCTTGATTTCCAAAGAATGTTTTTGACGTTTACAATAAATTTCTGTTACGTTTATATTTTACTAAATGCTCATGTTTCCAAACAGCAAGAAATTATTTAACAAAAATTTTTGAGCCATAGAACATAAGCTAGTTACAAATTAAAGAGCTATGGAAAGAATAATGATGGGCATAGCATTAGGAGACAGACAAAAAACTACATGTATAAGAGAGCACACATAAGTAAAGAATATTCTTATAACGTATGAAAAAGAAATGGGCATGGGAAGGACTTATACTGAGAGTGACAGATAATAGATTGGCATTAAGAATAACGGAATAAGTCCCTAGAGATTGTAAAAGAAGAAGGGGAAGAATGAAAAAACGATAGATTGACGAGCTAGGAAAGTTTACGGCATGGACTTGCACAGACCATAAATAGACGCAAGTGGAAGGACGTCCAAGACCTTTGCTCTACAGTGGACGAGTATCCTTCTCCTTAGTTGATTCGACTGGGTAAAGTCTATTGGGGGTGCAGATATCTATGGTTATCTTCGGAAACGTCCCTGATTATACACGATATCTTTGGACAGTCTTTCGGGGATTAGAACTCTGTGATACCTGACGGTAATTCTCTTGTAATATCATTCGCAGAAATATTATACAGTAGGAAGCTGCCGAAGGGAACTTCCATCAGGACGACATGGCTATCTCACCCAAAAATAGATTTTTCCTACGTCAAAATCCGTTATATATATATATATATATATATATATATATATAGATATATATATATATATATATATATATATATATAATATATAGATATATACATATACATACATATATATATATATATATATATATATATATATACACATATATATATATATATATATATATATATATATGTATATATATATATATATATATATATATATATATATGTATGTATATATATATATATATATATATATGTATATATGTATATATATATATATATATATATATATATATATATATATATATATATATATATATATATCTAACATGTAATTAATGTACACCTAGCGTAGGCCTAAATATGTATATATGCAATAAATTAGATAAACTGAGACACGTCAGAACAGTTACACAAAAATCAGTAATTATTAATAAGCCACATTTCGTCATTTGCCGTTTCCATTCTACAGACTTATTTATATAAAAAAAAACTCCACATAATAAAAATAACGTACGCAGTTTCTAAATAAACTGGCATTAATTCTTTACAAAAATATTCGTATGAAATAGTTTAAAATATTAATTCATATCTTACCCTATAATTCAAGCGCAATGCTTTCCGAGCAAGTATTCCCGTATATAATTGGCCACAAATATATTACGAGTTTCAAAAAACACTACACTTAAGGACTAAATCCCAGATGTAAGGTTAATTAACTAACGGTCTAGCTCTTAAAAGCTCAGAGGAGAGCCTACCAAAATCACTATGTCTGACACACTACTCTCAGCTATTGGAGAGCAAGGCAAAGATGTAGGGGTGGGCGGGTCAGAAAGAGGAGGGTAAGTGGGGGGTTCCCTGAATCCCCGGCCCCATTTATCAACTACCAACCACCCTACGAGCCCTTACCAACACCATACCACAGTCTCCTGACACCTTCCCCGTAGCTATTCCTACATGAATGCCGCGTGCTACTTGGAGGAAAAAAAATGCTACGGTTATGAGAGAGAGAGAGAGAGAGAGAATATTATAACAACCAATCCCTACAGCTCAGGCATATAATCTGCCAAAGGACATCTTAGAGAGAGAGAGAGAGAGAGAGAGAGAGAGAGAGAGAGAGAGAACAATGAAGAAACATACACCAAAATTCACTATATTTCAAACAGGCTAATTATATACCAACGGAAATTCACATCAAATATTAATCTAATCGATAACTATCCGACAACATAATAACGCGTCCAAAAATCAGTAATCAAGGCCAAAAAGGATGGATATAATAATGAAAAAATATATTGCATAAAATAAATCTGTATAAAAGGAGATTCGGTGTTTACAAACAATGGACCCGAGTAGAGCTAGTGCGTGTCTTGGTGTTAAGCATTAGTTAATTATGCGGTCAAGCATGCACCGAATGTGTCGGTTATTAACTACTTTTCTTTTAATAAGGTAAACCATATAATCAATAATCCACGCAACATAAATCTACCTTGTATACATAAGTTATGGAAGTGGTGGTTTCCCAACAATGGTAATCACGGCTTAAACAGCCATCAGAAGATATCCCCTTTCACAGTAACCTTCAGTCTTAACTCAATGGAAAAGTTTCACTGCCACCCTCGGCTCCACATCTGTTTTGTGCGTGCTATGCATTTCATGGGATATGTACTGTGGCAACCAGGTTCTGGTGGCGACAGAGGTCTCATTCACGTTTCTTCTGAGTTATAAAACTTTGGTGTTCCAGCGACGCCTTTCATTTGCTTAGCAGCTTTGTTATTATTATTATTATTATTATTATTATTATTATTATTGTTGTTGTTGTCGTTAGATAAGCTACAAGATGCTATAAACCCAAGGTCTTCACCAGGGAAAATAGAACAGTGAGGAAATAAGAAAACATATAGAAGAGAGTTTCTCACAGTATCCTCAAACAAGAGAACTTGATATCTTATTATTATGAGAGTTATGGGGTCTTTTGACTGGCCAGACAGTAGTACATTGGACCCTTCTCTCTGGTTACGGTTCAATTTCCTTTTGCCCACACACACACACCGAATAGTATGGCCTATTCTTTACATATTCTCCTCTGCCTCATATACCTGACAACACTGAGATTACCAAACAATTCTTCTTACTGCACTGTAATTGTTCAGTGGCCACTTTCCTCTTTGTAAGGGTAGAAGAGACTCTTTAGCTATGGTAAGCAGCTCTTCTAGGAGAAGGACACTCCAAAATCAAACCATTGTTCTCTAATCTTGGTTAGTGCCATAGCCTTTGTACCATGGTCTTCCACTGTCTTGGGTTAGAGTTCCCTTGCTTGAGGGTGCACTCGGGCACACTATTCTATCTTAATTCTCTTCCTCTTGTTTTGTTAAAGTTTTTATAGTTTATATAGGAGATATTTATTTTAATGTTGCTCTTCTTAAAATATTTTATTTTTCTTCGTTTCCTTTCCTCACTGAGCTATTTTTCCTGTTGGAGCCCCTGGGCTTATAGCATCCTGCTTTTCCAACTAGGGTTGTAGCTTAGCAAATAATAATAATAATAATAATAATAATAATAATAATAATAACAACCTTAGTTGAAGAAGCGCTGGGGCTCAAACACATAAAATAGCCCAGTGAGGGAAGGAAATAAGGATTGATTGATTGATTTGAGGTTTTCTGAAGGAAATAAGGAAATAAGCTATATGTGAGAATAGTAAAATAAAAATATCTTAAGATCAGTAACAACGTTCAAATATATGTCATATATAGGCTTATATACAATGAAAGATAATGATGTCAACTTGTTCAACATAAAACCATTCACCCCAAGTTTGAACTTCAGTTCAACGGATTTCATCACGTGTTCAGGAAGGGCATTCGGTTTCGTGTAAGTATACTTGTCTAGATTGTGGATACGTAGGATTGGTTTATAACGTGTACACTAAGTAGGCCTATTGTAGATGGTGAACTACAACTACTGTAAATTAGTACTAACAATAATTTTGACTTTTCTAATCAACCATCAGTAGGCCTACGCTTTGCTGTAGTATGATGCATGGGGATTTTCGTTACTCTGCGAAATTTAAGACAACTACCGCTAGAGAGTTGTTGCATCCTCTGACTGGTCAGACAGCACTACACTGGATCCTTCTCTCTGGTTACTCCTCATTTCCCTTTGCTTACACATACACCGAATAGTTTGACATATTCTTTACATATTCTCCTCTGTCCTCATAACCTGACAACACAGAGATCAGGAACATGCAGAGAACTTTTTTAGAGCAAGTGCTCAAGTGGAAAAAAAGGGCAAAAATATAGAAATGAATGAGGCTAAATATATGCCACCTCAATATTCTTTCAAATTTATTTAAACTAGTCATTAATAATTCAAGAAAGAGATAAACATGACTGATATCATAGGTACCAGTGGGCTAATGTTTTTATTAACATAAAATCTACAGTACTGACTACTAATAGAACTAGGAAATTTAACAAAAGAAAAAACTATATATATATTACTTTTACATAAATGACTGCAAGATAATCAATCAGTATGATCAATACACTTGGCTAATAACCAGACCTTCTCATTTTATATTTATAAGAGAACCTTTCTGTGTGCCATTTCTTTGATTATGCTGATAACTTCACCGTTATTGATTGTGATATCATTTACAACTGCTAGCAACAAAAGATCAGATAACATCTCACTGGACAGGCTGCGTAGCTTTGTCTTCACCAGCTTGAGTTTGGAGAGGGTCTTTTCCACTGCTGCAGTTGTGACGGATAGAGTGGCATATATTGTTATGAGTTCAAGCATAAGTGGCAATATCTCCTGGACATTGTTTTCTTTCATCGGGTTGAGCATTGTAGCTGCAGTGTTCTGTGGCAGGCAAGGAAATGAGGAACAGAAGATTTTTAATTCCAACCGTAGCTTGTCTACTCTTCTAACTCATAAAACTGGCATAATTTTTGCAATGACTTGAAGACCTCTTCATTCACAGGTTATTTCCAGTTATCTTGGACAGTCATACAATGAAAGGCATTTAGGATACCCCATGTTGTGTTGTTTCCACCTTTAAATCTTCTTTGTAGCTCTTGTGATATTGTTTCTAAAAACACATAAAATACTCTCACACAGTAGTACTCATCCATGGATTGATATTGCTGGTCCTCAGAAGCAGATGTAGCACTATACTTGTATCTTTCAGGAATTTTTTTTTCTTCTGCCTTGTCCAAGAATCCCAGAGGGGAGGTCGATGGCCATGGATTCAGATCTCTCTTTAACATTTGTAAAAATCTCCTGAAACTTCTCATCATTTCCTAATTCTCTCAAACTTTGTAGCACTCCATCCACAATTCTGTAGGAGGCAGCCAAATCAAAGTCTTTCTGTTGTAGGGCATTAGAGGCATAGGCAGTTTCTTGAAAAACTTAGGTGACAATCTCAAGACAAACAAGAAATTCAAAGTTAATACTTTGCAACAATAATCTCAAGACAAACAAAAAATTCAAAGTTAATACTTTGCAACAATATTGAGGCATCCCCTGCTGATGCATCAGGAGGATGTTTTTGCACTATCTCTTCTAAAAATTGCTTCAGATCTGTGATGACCCTCCTCGTGTTTCTAAGAGCTGACTCTCTGCAAGCCCATCTTGTGTCTGATAGCTTCTTAAGTTCTAGTGGGCGGTCTTCTGGATACATTTCTTTCTGGATCTCCATGAAAGCAGCATGCCATTTTGAAGAGTTAGCAATAAAAGCATACAGAATTGAAAATAGTTACAAACCGAGTACTTGATTTTGCACTTTCGACTAATACTAGATTTAGGCTGTGCATGGCAGTGTACATAGAGTGTCTTTGGGTTCTGTCTTTGGAGTCTGGACTGTAATCCATTGTATATTCCACTCATATTTGCTGTCAGAGATAACCAAACAATTCTTCTTAGCTACTGCAATGTAGTTGTTCAGTGGCTACTTTAATCTTGGTAAGAGAAGACTCTTGAGCTATGGCAAGCAGCTTTCTCAAGGACACTCCAAAATCAAACCACTGTTCTCTAGTCTTGGGTAGCGCCATAGCCTCTGTACCATGGTCTTCTACTGTCTTAGGATAGAGTTCTCTTCCTTGAGGGTATACTCGGGCACACTACTCTATCTTATTTCTCTTCCTCTTATATTTTAGTTATATAATGTCCTTAGATGTCATGATGCCAGATACAGTAACTCATAATCAATCATAGTTTATAATATGGAAGATTTATTCTAATATTGTTACTATTCTTAAAATATTTTATTTTATTGTTAATTACTTCTCTTGTGGTTTATCTATTTCCTTATTTCCTTTCCTCACTGGGCTATATTTTCCTGTTGGATCCCTTGTGCTTATAGCATCCTGCTTTTACAATTAGGGTTGTAGCCTAGCAAGTAATAATAATAATGATAATAATAATGGCTCCATGAAGTTCAAATACATAACAATTACGATGAGATAACTGAATTATTAATAGACACTTTGTAATGGATAACTGAACAAGGTGGCCATGACTGATTTCTCTAAGCTTGGTGCGGATGAGAAGCGTTTATAAGCAGTAATACTCGCTGGAGTATCCTCACACACATACATACATACACACACACACACACACACACACATATATATATATATATATATATATATATATATATGTCAAGCCTACACATTCTATCTACCTTTCTATTGGATGCTTTCAGAAATATTTACAATTGAATGTAGGAATCTATTTGCAGTCTTAAAGACTTTAAGACACGAAAAGCAGATAATTAATGAAGAAGTGTGTGATATTGAGAACATATATCAGTTAGTTGGTTGTGAAGTCTTGGGGCACGCAGTTACAAGGAGAAAGCCATGGATATCAAAGGATACTTGGGATACTATAAAAAGGAGTCAAAAACCAAAATTGACTGTTGAAAGTATTCCAGTATAGAAACTGAGGTCAAAAGAAAAGCTAGGAATGACTTGAGAGAATATTTAGACAGTATAGCAGACGAGGCTGACAAAGCTATGAATTCAGGAAGTGGCTATGGTGTAAGAATTGCTCATAGAATTATTAATGAAATCTCTAAGGGGGTAAAGAAGAAGCATATACCCATCAAGAGAGATGGATATATTATATTATAACAACAGTCAATACTACCTCAGTTTCTTAGGACCGGGTTCGATTCCCCGCCTGACCAGAAGCTGTTATCTTAGAGTTGATACCCTCTTGGGTCTCTGAACCCGAGGTAGAGAAAATCCAAAAACTGGGATTATAATATATGACTTATACGAATATGAGAAACATGTGTAAATGTGGAACATTATTGAGAGTTAAATGGCAGGACAGGATTAGAAAAGAAACTATAAGAGAAATTACTCAAGTGCCATAAGGGGATGAGATCATGGTGGGGGGTAAATGGTGATGGTTTGGCATGCTCTTCGTAATCCCCAAAAGAAATAAGTTCACCAAACTTTCAACGGGGCTCCACAAGGCATTATAAGAGTTGGAAGACCCAGGCTGAAGACTATGAAGCGTGAAGATGATGAATGGTAAAGCATTGATTTAAAAGCTCAAGATAGAAACGACCGGCAAGATCGTATAACTGGGGCCCTTTGCGTCAAAAGGCGTAGGAGGATATGATATGATATATATGATATGATATGATATGATATGATATATGATATATATATATATATATATATATATATATATATATATATATATATATATATATATATATATATATATATATATATAGATATAGATATAGATATAGATAGATATATGTTACAGTCAACATGCATAATCAGTCATTACGCATAATGACTAAAACTTTTAGTCATTTCACGTAATGGCTGTGACCATTAGCCGTTATGCATAATGGCTAAAATTTTTAGTCATTTCACGTAATGGCTGAAATTAAAGGCTCTGTATTACACTAGTTGCCTGACAAGGTTTCAGTCAACACGCATAATGCTTCAAATTGTTTATATTCTCAAATCGCTAGTTATACACCACATTAGGCCGGAACTAAACAATCAAAGTACTTCTTGTCCGTTAACTATCTTCAATACTCCCTCCAATGCTTGGTCTCAATCCTCAGCCACTTAAGGCTTCACTCCAGACTTTTCTTCTTTTTCTACCTTAAGATAAATTCAAAACAGAACTCTGAAAAAGCATGAAGTGATAAAAAATCTCCATACCGAAAGAGCAATACTTTCAAATTATTGAAAATGTGAAAGCAGCTGCTGCACAAACGGCTGCAAAAACTCGTCAGGAGTACTACCTTCTTCAAAAGTAATTTAATTTTCTTTCTTCTTTGATGTAAGAAAAAAAAACAAGAAAAAAATACAATTTTACCTTAATTGCTATCACTATTTTATTGTAATTGTTTTCTATTATTTCTTTGTTCAGGTATGTTGAGAAATTGATAAAAAGAAGAAGCAACCCTGAGCAACAACCAATGTACTATGTCAGCATTGAAGATATGTATGATGTTATCAAACGCACACATATTGCAACAGGCCACGGTGGTCGTGACCGAATGGTGAAAGAGATTGGTAAGAAATATGTCAATGTTACAAGCGACGCCACAGAGCTGTTTAAATCCTACTGTTATGAATGTCAAAAGAAACATAAACGTCCACGAACGAAAGGAGTCGTAGTTCGTCCTATTCTTACAAACGAATTTGCATCTCGGGCTCAAGTTGATCTTATCGATATGCAATCAATGTCCCAGCATGCATTCAAGTGGATATTGGTGTACCAGGATCACCTCACCAAGTTTGTTATTCTCAGAGCTTTGACTTCCAAGCATGCTGCAAAGTTGCTCATAATTTGTTGGATATTTTTCTTTTGATAGGTGCACCCTCCATCCTACAAAGTGACAATGGTACTGAATTTACGGCTGAAGTAATTACGGAATTGAAACTTTTCTGGCCGAGACTTGTCATGGTACACGGTAAACCTCGTCACCCACAGAGTCAAGGCTCTGTGGAGCGTGCTAACGGAGACATTAAGGATATGTTGGTGGCTTGAATGGGCGATAACGACACCAATGACTGGTCCATTGGCATCAAGTTTGTGCAATTTCAAAAGAACTCGAGCTTTCATTCTGGAATAGTTAGGGCACCATACACAGCAATGTTTGGTTGTGATGCCAAAGTGGATTTAGCTACGTCTTCATTACCACAAGAAATCATCCAGCGCATGCAAACTGAAGATGACTTACTCGCTGCCATCAATGCTGAGCAGCCCATTGATTTACAAGATGATTCTGCTGCTGTGACAAATGACGAAGTCTTGCCTGCAGCAGCTGATGAACAAATACTACCTAGCGGTGTACCAATCCCAATTGAAGATGACCCTGTTCTTACTGAAGATGAACATCCTGGTGCTGTGACAAATGACGAAGTCTTGCCTGCTGTGACAAATGACGAAGTTTTCCCTGCTGTGACAATTGACGAAGTCTTGCCTTCTTCCAGTGCATCAGCGCCTGATGTGCCAATCATTTCTGTTGTTACGCCAGCAGTAGCTGATAAACAAATACTACCTAGCAGAGTACCAATCCCAATTGAAGATGACCCTGCTCTTACCGAAGATGAACATCCTGCAAACCTCATCGCTTCACGCATTGACATGATATGAACTGAAAGATCAGCTTCAAGATCCGCTCAGCTACAACAGGCTGAGCGAATGGTGAAACGAAGTCGTCTCGAACTAGCCGCCGCAATGCCAGGAGATAATGTCACCATTCCAGTACCTCTTGTTGATCAAGGGCGTGGGGATCCTCGTAATATTCTAGGTGTTATTGTAGATAGAGATCAAAATGACATGTACAAAATTAGTGTAAAATCTGGAATGTTGAAAGCAAGGTTTTCACGCAATCAGTTTGATCTCTGTCCTCAAAAGCTGTTAAAAGAAAGTGATGTAAATTGTACACAGGACGTATCTTTATGCCAGGCTGTAACAAAAGAATCGAAATCTGGTGGCCAAGGTTTTGTTCGTTGCAATTGTGCCGGGAACAGACGTTGTGAAAGTAATCGTTATAAGTGCTACAAAAGCAAGATAAAATGCTCAAGCCGTTGTCATAGCTGTTTGGCCTGCAAAAACAAGTAAACGATATAGAAATGAAAATGCTTCGACTTCTAAAAGTTGATTTTAATAAGAAAGTGTTGTATAAAAGTAATTCGAAAGTGAGATTTTTTTCTGAATTTGTTTGTTTGTTGTTGAATTTGAATATTGTTTGTCAAGTGTACAACGATTGATTTTAAAAAATGAACAAAAAAAAAAACATTGCTATTTCTTAATTCTTAAAATTCAGTTTAGTCATTACGTGAAATGCCTGACCCTAAATTTCAGCCATTACGTGAAATGACTAAAAATTTTAGTCGTTACGCATAACGGCTAACGGTCACAGCCATTACGTGAAATGACAAAGTTTTGGTCATTACGCGTAATGACTGATTACGCATGTTGACTGTAACATATATACATATATAATCTTGATGTAGTTAAATGTTTACTATCTTTATAGCACGTAAACAGGAAGGCATAGAGTACCCAGAGAATATATAAACTCTCGTAATGGCATAATCTAAGCTAAGTAATAATATCCACACTACAAAGTATTCTCATTTTAAAACACACTTATTCTCTCTCTCTCTCTCTCTCTCTCTCTCTCTCTCTCTCTCTCTCTCTCTGACTTCCAAAGTCCTTTGTCTTAACATAAACTGGCAGGTGGGGTGGCGCTTGGCACATGACACAGTGGCGCCCCATATCATATATGGCAATGTACGAAGTCGTCAGTCGGATCACGCATCCACTCTGAAGGTGGCCAGGGTGATGTTAATTATCAGTCATGTTCCAATGAGAAGGTAAGCTCATAATGTGTTAATCACAATACTGTCCACAGACTCCACATATCTTCTAAAGATGCCTCTCTAATTGAGCACGAATGAAGATGTTATTTTGTGAATGTTTTTGTTCGTATTCCTTCATAGATACCGTTATTAACAGTGTTCCTAGAGGTGCTTACATAATAGCGATCTTGTACTATACTGTATCTAACAGAGCTAGGAAAGTAGGGATAACATGACACAATATAATTAAAAATAAAGCTTCCATTAACAACATTACCAATAACTAGAAAATTATATTTTAAACAACAGCAAGGGAAATGCAATCTGTTTGAGAATAGTAAAGAATAATATACCGACACAAAATATATCTAGACTATTTTTTATGAATTGCAGATTCCAACCGCCTTCTCTCTGCCTTACTACTGCTTATATTTAAAATCTATTCTGTTCACAGCTAATTACTTTACCAAATCAGTAACATAAATTTATTAAGCTAAAATGGTATGCGTGAGTTACTTCGTTTTAAAGTCATATAAAAATGATAATTGCAAAAACACCTAGTATAGTTCGAGATCTAGGTGTATTTCTTGACTGTAACTTGTCTCTAAATGCCTCAATAAATGATGAAATAAAAACTGCTGGTTATCATCTATGAAATATTGCGTTTATAAAAATGTACCTGGACGAAAATTCTGTAAAGAAACTTGTGATACACTGTGTTATTACCAGGATTGATTAATGCAACTCTATCTACTACAATTTACCAAAAGTGCAACTTAAGAAATTACAAAACATAATAAACAGAGGAGCAAGATTGATAAAAGGTATCCCACCTAGAGAAAGGATCACCCCTATACTAATCGATTTAGGCTGGCTGCCGATTAAAAAAATAATTGAATTTAAAATATGTACAATAACCAACCAAGTTATCAGAACCGGGCGTCTAAAATACTTAAGAGAATTGCTACATGTTGCGCAGCTAACAATTCGTGTCGACACGAGAATAGTCACAGATGGCTTCAAACTGTTGGAAGTTTGGAACCTAGATTTGTGTCCAATTTGGAGTACAGAGCCTTTAAATATGCGGCCCCGAGACTATTATATAATAAGCTCCCACTAAACATTCGAATGATTGAAGACATTAAGGTTTTCAAGAGGAAACTGAAGACTTTCTTATTTCATGAGTTTTGACAGTGGCGATTTAACAGTAAATGAACAATACGCGATATGAAACATTAAATACTGTGAACGAACAAGGTAAAACGACAGTGAAGGTCCTGTAGAGAGTGGGGTTTCCCTGCTGTATGGGATCGGAAAAGCAGCCATCAAAGTAAAGTAAGTAAAGTCAAATAAACTGTAGTGTATAAATAAATAAATAAATTTGGGTAAATTAACAAAAGAATCATACACCAAATAAAGAGAGAGAGAGAGAGAGAGAGAGAGAGAGAGAGAGAGAGAGAGAGAGAGAGAGAGAGAGAGAGAGAGAGAGAGAGATAACTGTTTACTTACTGCAAAATATTCTAAGTTAAATATATACATTTTGCACTTGAAGTTTGTTATTCTCGAAAATTCGTCATTATTTTTAACTAAAATTCAACTTAGAAAAGTGATTTTAGGATGCACTGAAGAACGTTTAATTGTGTCAAAATTACCGAGAGTTTGTCCTGATTGTCTACACTGTAGTATTTGAAAACAACCAGTGAACATTTCTTAAAATTTCTGGTAATAGTTTGGAGGAAAAATCAGGTTTTGTTCGAGACCTAAGATGTGATTTCCGTTATCTGACAATAGGAATAAGTGATCGGTTGGTATAATGACTGCCAAATATGATATAGCGACTAAAAATTTCTATCATACTCAACACTGTGAAAAACGGTCGATAGGAGAGGGCACCTGGTTTTAAAGGAAATCACCCAGTGGTGCCACATCTCCACAGTCACTGGCTTGTCTATTGCTTGCCCTCTTTCTCCAACACCACTTCAACTTCTCACCACATGTCGCTATCTTTCCTTTCTTTATTTTTTTCTATTAAAATTTTTGTATTTTCAACATTGTATCTGAAATTACTTTAACTTTTGTTCCACACCACCAATGAGGTAAAATTCAAGATGTGTTTTCTGTACTAACGTTTCCCCTCATTCTATTATTATCATTACTAGCTAAGCTACAGCCCTAGTTGCAAAAGCAGGATGCTACGAGCCCAAGGACTCCAGCAGGAAAACTAGCCAAGTGAGGAAAGGAAATAAGGAAATAAACAAACTAAAGAAATAATTAATAAAAAAAAAAAATCATAAAACATGTCAGGATCATTAACAATGTTAGAATAGAAGAGACTTATATCAACTTGTTCAACATAAAAACATTCAATGTTAGTTTGAACTTCTGAAGTTCCACAAATTCAGCTGCAGTACTAGAATAGGAAAATCATTCCACAATCTGGACACAGCTGGAATGAAACTTCTGGAATACTGTGTATTGTTGAGCCTTATGATGGAGATGGCAAAACTGTTAAGATTAACTGCATGCCTAGTACTACATACATGATGGTACAGTCTGGGATGATATGTATGCAAATTATTATCAAAATTATCAAAAATTTTATGCAACAAATGTAAAGGACTAACTGAAGGACAGTGCTAAAGATTAATATCAAGATTATGAATAAGAAATTTAGTCAACTACAAGTTTTGGTCCAATGCCCTCAACCTTCTGCTACTTGTCCAATAAGGAGCTTGAGATACTAAACCAGCTGTTGTGCAGCCACTACAGAACCGATAGAGAACATATCATGGTTCCAGTATGTCACGTCTTCCAGGTAGTGGGTGGTGAAAGTAGTTTGTTGTTTCCAAGCGCTCGCTTGCAATACTTGCGTCACAGAGTAGTTCTTTTTGAAGGTCAGGGACATAACTACGGTCCTGACATTGTGGGCTCTGGGACGACGTGATGAAGGAGAATCGGGATTCAGAGCAAAGTCAATAACCCTGCAAATCCACGATGAGATTGTGTTTTTCGTGATCCTCCTCTTATTTCTCCCCATGCTGAGGAGAAGTAAGGACACTCTGGGCCATGCTGCTGCTGTTCTCTTGTGGTAGTGCCTTAAAAACCTTACTGGGCATAGTAACAGATGATCTGGGTCGTCGGTTACAGAGGGGAGACTCGTTATCCAGGAGTTGAATCTAGGGTTTGCTTACCTCTCCCCATACACTTGAATGGGGGACATCTTACTAGAGACCATGAAGTTCACTAACTCATTTGGCTGAGACTAAGGCCATTAGGAACAACGTTTTCCAAGTTAGGTGGTGATCTGTTACCTGGTGTAATGGTTCGTACGGGCGTCCTTTTAGGGACCGAAGAACTCGAACCACATTCCAAGGGGAAGGTCTCACTTCAGACTGAGTACAGGTAATTTCATAACTTCATATGAGGAGGGAAAGTTCCAGCGATGAGGAAATGTCCATTACTTTGTTTAAAAGCGAGACTTAAGGCTGAACGATAGCCTTTAACCACTGAAACTGAAAGGAGTATTTCTTCCCCCAAATATAAGAGGAACTCCGCTAATGCTGGAATAGTGGTATCAAGTGGATAGAGACCCCTTCCACAACACCAACCACAGACGACATTCCACTTCGCCTAGTAGACTGAAGCTGATGACTTTCACAGATATCCAGACATCCTTTCTCAATTTGTTGCGAAAATCCTCTCTGAGTGTGGAGATGCTGGATAGTCTCAAGGCGTGAAGACGTAGCGAAGCTACTGCCTTGTGGTAGATGTTGGCGTGTGGTTGTCTAAGTAGATTGTCGTGGAGGAAGTTCTCTCGGCAGTTCCGTCAGGAGCAGCAGAAGGTCCAGACACCACTCAGCATGATGCCATAGCGGAGCTATGAGGGTCATTGAAATATTGACCGATGTTCTGGTCTTGTTGAGTACTTTCTCATAAGACAGAATGGTGGGAATGCATAAACATCGATGTTGTCCCATTGTTGTTGGAATGCATCTTGCCAGAGAGCCTTGGGGTCTGGGACTGGGGAGCCATACAACGGGAGCATGAAGTTCAGGGCCATTGCAAACAGATCTACAGTCGGAGAACCCCACAAAATCGGGACTTTGTTGGCTACTAGATGATCCAAAGACCAATCCACTATCTGAGATGCGGCCCCGAGCTGCATCCACCTATGCAACAGCTTTGCAGGCATCCTCCACCTCGTGGACAAGCAGGGGATTGCCTATCCTAACACACCGCCACCTCTCTGGTGTTTTCCCCACAGTTGAAATTATTGCCTTTCCAGTCCTTGACAGGAACGGCTTTTTAAACACCTTAATGTTCGTTGCCATTTTATTAGATGAATGTTCCAGTTGGCTGGTCTTTGGAGGGGCTGGAGGTCTGTAGGGCCACGATGTCAGGGCCCTATGAAGGAGGGAGTCAGTGTTGGACTTCCTCCACCTCTCCACAGCTTGCTCAACGTCCTTAGGCTCAAAGAGGAAGGAACCCTCAGGGGAGGAGTTCCTACGCCTAGCGATCTCGGCATTTGGGACCTCCTAGTGGAATTTCTAGACAACCGCATCCATTCGATTCAAGATGGTCTTGGCCCACAGGTTCACTACCTGATGGGCCAGAAACTCTATGGTGCAGGTGCCGGAGAGAAGGAAAGTCTGCATAGCCTTCCTGGTACTTTCCTTAAAAAAATCTTTGGTCCGTACCAGGATTCCAACAGATCCAAACCCAAGATCTAGCCATAAAGTCGCCTGCATGGCACACTTTGCGACCTTCTCTTGCTTCATGATTTCCGGTGCCGAGAACGTGACCTGATGAGAAGAGAGCCACATCACTAGTATGCCAATCATCTAATGTCCTCCAAACGCGTCGAGAAGGCAGTTAGAGCTTGCGAGTGATAGGTCAATACATGACAACGTACCTGTCAGGACATGAAAGTGTGTGGGCTCTCCTGTATAAAGGAGACCGACATCCTCATTTTCCACAACTGATGATATATTGCCCCTTGTGTTTGCTAAAACCTTGTCCCATAAAGGATGTCTACCATTCATATCTCCCAGTAAGAAGAAAGGTTGAGGGAGTTGTTGAATGACCTCTACTAAAGTATAATACAAAATATTATTTGGAGGCAAATACAGAGAGCATATTGTATACTTTCACCCTATATCGATTTTTACAACCAATGCCTGCAGGGGTGTACGAATAGAGAAAGGTATTTGGGGAACATCTCGACAAACATACATGAGACTTCCGCCATGGCTCCCTACTTGTTGATTATATGGTGTTCTATAGCTTACATACTCTCGAGGACAAGGAGTGTTAGCATCAAGCATACTTTCCTATCGACATAAAATTATGGGGAAATGTTCATGAACTAGGAGCTAAAGTTCTTCATATTTGGCCCTTAAACCCTGACAATTCCATTGCAAAATAGAGGAGATAACTAGGGATTATTTCTAGAAACATCTTGGATGAGGTCTTCCCATTTGCAGTTTTTACTCTATCATTATTGCCAGTAAGTTTCTTCAGAGATGCTCTTGATATGTTGGGTTTTATGCTTGTCTTTTTCTTTGTGTTCTTTTGATCTATTTGTCGAGGTGGATGGTGGACCTCAACTTGAATTTCTGATTTATTCAATTTATCTTCCATTTCATTTGAAACATCAACAGACAAAACATCAAATTTATTTGATGTCATAACTTAAATGTTTCTAATGGAGGGGGGGGGGGGGTGAGAGAGATGGAGGTCTCTCTCTTTTATGATTAATAGATGGTAAGATTCTAGGTTTTTGCACCTTTCCCACTACAGGTAAATCAAGTAAGCTAGTTTTAAGTGGAACCTCCATCAAATCGGGCAAGTACATGGCCTGAGAGAGGTTCGTACTAGTTTTTATGATGGGGGACAAAGGCTATACAGAGATGAGCAATGCCCTAGAGTTAATACACCGTGGTAGATCCTCAGAACGTAATATGATTACCTTATCATTCAACATTTTATCAGATGGTATATTTCTTTTTCTAGAGCTATTGGCAGTACTAGGTGGGTTTGATTGTAATGCCTCAGCATAGCTACTTGATTTTTTTAATAGTCTTTTGGCATGTCCCACACTTATATGTTCTAAATTAGATCTGTTAGGGGCAGCTTCTTCCAACTATAGCTCACAGCTCTTGTCTGTGGATTTATGATTTGAGTTACAATTTAAGCACCTCTCTCCAAGTGCGCATTCTCCATGGTAAGATTTGGAACAAATACCACACATTTTCTCCTTTTTGCTAACTTCAGACGGGTATCCAAATTTAAAACAATTAAAACACTGCAGTGGCTTCTGCTTGAATGGACGTACTTTAATCATTTCGTTTTCAATAATAATATGGGAGGGTACATCAGCATCCTGGAAAGTAAGGATAGTCATTGATGTACCCGAGACTTTGTGAACTTTCCATACATTTAGTGGACACATGGCTAGTATCTCCTCCTCTGTAAATTCATACAGATCTCTGTTAAAACTACTCCCTTTCCGTAACTAAAATTTAGGTGGGGTTTGACATCTAACTTAATATCATCATAAGTTTTTTTCAAGTAGGACAGTGTTAGAGGTTGTGTGCATGGATAAGGAAACTATTTTTTTCCAAAATGAGATATATCTCCCGATGCAATAGTTCCTACTTTTTTCTGAATTAATTTGCATATTTTGAAATAATTCCCTGTTACTCCCTTTGATTCAGCTACAAGCCACATTGGTGGTTTTGGCTTTCTCTGGGAAGGCATAACTAAATCAGCATCTTTTTCCAACCAATCGGCAGGCCAATATACATCCAAATCCTTTGGTACCTTATCGCAGAGAGCAGCCATGACATTGAAGTTATTAATTTTAATGGTATTCATGTTACTTATTGCATTAAATGCTTCATTATGACTACTGTAAAATATCCATGAATCCCAGTTATCATCTTCAAGTTTCATTCTTATTTCTTTTATAAATTTATAGCGCTCAAATGCTTTATAAAGATTATCATAGTTTGTGTCTATTGGAATTTAGGTGATATGAAGGATTTGAAGTTTCCTTGTGTCACCCAAATTACTCAATTTTGGAATATCAGTAGAATCATCGTTTCCAGTTCAGAGGTCATCAACAGAAGTTTCCTTAATAGACTTGCCAGAGGTCGTCAACAGTGCCAGGGGAGAGTCAGCATATCTAGGGGATGGGGGTCCATTGTTTGAAGAGTCCATAAGACAGGGTTGAGATTAGAAAGAAGAGTTTGATTTATCTGCTCAAGAATACTAAGGCATCACATATCATAAAGGAAATTGCACTCTCCACTATCGGCACAATGAGAGTATACTTCCTAGATGGTCCACTCCATACCCTACCCGAAGGATAGCATCAAAACAGATACTGTATATAGGCATACATGTAAGCTGAACCAGCCTGTTAGGACTGAGACCAATAAACTATGGAATCATCCTCCCCATATCTATAACGACGGGCTTACGGCCAAAATCCGAGAGTCCTATCACAAGCATTGGATCCCCCTGGATTCCGAACACCCAACACTTGAGAATAATTCCACCAAAAAGTTCCAAACCATCTTCGGGATGGCTGAGATCATCTAATACTCTCATGTATAGCTTTGAGCGCAAATACCTCCCAACCGTGACACCTCCTCCCATTCATCAAAACAGCCAGCAATAACGGATGTACAAACATCCACGCCACTGGTAATAATGGATGTAGAAACATCACGCCATTGAAAAAAAAAATAAAAAAGAAAAGACAAATACATAAATATGTACATATATACACATATACATATGGGAAATTTTACTCAGAGTTGGGATGGCAACACAAAATGACAAATTTGGAAGTAATTTGTATTTTTTCTAGCAATACAAACCTTCCGCTCTTTAGTGAGGAGTATTATTTCGGGGAAAACTGAAACCAGCCGATAAACTTTTTGTCAGGGTGCAACTACCCACCGCTAGTTAGCAGATTGGGGGAGGGGGGTAGGTTAACCCTCCCACTCACACCAGCACTAGCGACTAACCGTCACTTTTGTAATTGCGGCAGGACTTTCAAGGGGTTGGTGCTAGCGGGTCAGTATGTTTGTATTGCTGGGAAAAATACAAAATTACTTCCAAATTTGTCATTTATTCCTGTGGAATATACAAACCTTCCACTCTTTACTGAGGAGACTCCCCTTTAGGTGGGTGAAAGTCCAAACCAAATGGCTGGCAACTGTAGCAGGACAGCCTCTGTATAGTGATACCTCGAGGGACCCTGCACTATGCTATCCTCGCAGGATAACGGTCTGGGTAATCATTGCTGGTGAATAAAGAAATAATCTGTTGGAACATACATAGTAGCTATTCTACTAATGTATATTTCTTCCCGCCTCCCCATGACAGGAGGACAGGGACATAACACATACATACATATATATGAGGTTGTCCAAAGAGTGTGAAACTCACCCACAGAAGAACGAGGTCAGCTGTGCAGGGTTCCCGAATGCTGCACCCCAAAAGTGGGGAAGATGAAGTAGGAAGTGGCCAGTCACTGCCACATTCATCCTTGACTTACTTCGCAGGTAACCTCTGCCCTCGAAAATCTGATATTTGTCCCACAAGGGAGCTGAGGTGTTTAGATCATGTTATGAGCAACCACCACAGGACCTATTGAGAATGTGTCTAGGCTCCTGTGAGTTATGTCTTGCAGGTAGCAGGAGGTGAACATTGTTTGATGTTTCCACCTGCCTGCTTGCAGTACCTCCTGAACAGAAAATTCTTTGGAATGCCAGGGAAGTATTACTCCCCTGACATCATGGGCACGGGAATGTTTACCCGTCGTCGAGATGTCTAAGGCCCGTGTCCTTTCTATTACTTGTCTCATCGAAGAGGAGATCGAGTTCTTCATGATTCTCCTCTTGGTCTTCCCTGTGCTGAAGAACAGCTTGATGATCTGGGGTCAAGTTCTTCTCATCCTCATGAGACATAACCTCAATGTCCTTACAGGGCATAGTAACAGTCGATCAGTATCATCTGTTACCAATCGGAGACTCCCAATCCGAAAGGCCCCGAATCTAGGATTCACTAAGGACGGATTTTGGGTCTGCAACAAACTCAGGGAGGAAACTGAGTGTGACTTGCCACTCATCCCCCTGAAAGTGTGATGTCAAATGGAAGACCTTGTAGCTCGCTGACTCTTCCTGCAGAAGTCAGGGCCAAAAGAAAACTGTCTTTAAGGTCAAGTCTTTATCCACGGCTTAGCGTAGAGGCTCATAAGGGGCTCCTTTCCCTAAGACCTGACAACGTTCCAAGGAGATGGTCTAACTTTTGACTGAGGGCAGGAACGCTCAAAGTTTCGTATGAGGAGTGACAATCCGTCAAGGACGAAATGTTAACTCGATTCAGTTCGAAGACGTTCAAGGCTGAACGAAAGCCTTTCCCCACCAACACTGAGTGAGTTTTTCCCTCTCTCAGGAACAGTAAAAACTCTGCTACTGCTGGAATACCGGCACTGAGTGGTGAGATACCCTGTCCATAACCCCTACCACAAAAGACGGACCACTTCGCCTGATACACTACAGACGACGACTCCCAGAGGTATCTTGCCATAAACCTAGCAACCAGCTTCAAAAAGCCTCTCTTGCGAGTAGTTTCTGGATAGCCTCCAGGTGTGAAGACAGCAATGATATCGCTTGGTGGAAAATCTTCACATATGGTTGTCTGAGTAGCTCGGGAAGTGGAGGGAGCTCTCTCGGTGCCTCTATGAGCAGGTGTAGAAGGTCCGAATTCATTCTGTATGCTGCCACAGGAGATCTAAGAGGGTCAATGTTAGATCTGCAATGCCCTTATCCTGTTCAATAACCTCCTTACTAGGCAGGAGGAAGGAAATGCATGGAAGTCCATTTTGTCCCACCACAGGCGTTGAAAAGAGTCTGGCAAGAACGCTTGTGGTACCGATACTGGTGAGAAGTACACCGACAGTTCCAGTTTAGGGACATCGTGGACAGGTCGATTGCCCATTTGGAACCAACTATCTGACTACTCCTCCTCAAATTGTTCGCCAGCACTTTATTCTTGCGCAGGATGAAGGATTTTTACAGCTAGCAGGCATAGGTGCTATGAAAAGGTCTCTCCCTATTTGTATAAGTGGGACACTACTGTAGTGTTGATGCTCATCAGCACTACATAATGCCCTGAAAGCAATTGATGGAAGTACTTGAGGGTCAGGCAGGCTGTCCTCATTTCCCAAAGGTTATGTGGCACCGTCTTTTGGATTCAGACCAAAGTCCGGATGCCATCAGGTGTAACAGATGACACACCTCCCCTTTTTTTAATGCATCTATGAAGACCAACAAATCCACAGGAGGAGAGAGATCTACTCCTCTGAGGAGACTGGTGTCTAGCACCCACCAACTCAGGTCTCTCTTCTGTTCGGGTCCCACTAGTACTAGGGTATTCAAGGACAGTATGTGGAGCCAGCCGTGGGGCAATAACTTCTCAAGGAATGTTAAGTGCCCAAGCCATTTTGCCACTGGTGCTAGCAGTTTGCCTCTCGGGAGAAAGCTCTACCGGTTCTTCATCCCCTGACAGAAAGGCCTTACCTAGAATGGTCTTGATCAAAGTGGAACAGTCTGAGGATGGTTAGTCTGTGAAGGGGAGACTATCTGCCATCCCTTTACGCAAGGCCGAGCATTGGCAAGGAGAGGGTTAGTAAGGTGGTAAGGTGCACTAGCTTGGGCACCTCTTCCAGCTTGTCCTGCTGGGAGAGTATGCTCGCGAAGTGAGGGCTGGAAAAATAGAGCCTTTCAGCTCTTAAATGTAATTGCTATCTGCGGTCACTTGCAAAGGGCGAGTCCATGATTGTGCGGTAAAACTGGTAGAGCGCGCTCCTTGCAGTTTGACCAACTGCAAGATGAGAACTGGAATTGCGCACTGGTTTGTGCGCTTTTCCCAGTTCTCATGGGCAACAGATCTACCTGTGCGTGCCTTTCTCAGCTCGCCCAGGTACGGTGATGTAGGACTCGCCTTCTTGTGTTTGCGGTTACTGATTTAAAGACTCGCCCAAGAGAGCATTCCGTGTAGCAAAACTCAAGTGCTTCTCTTAATCAGGCAGACAAGCTTGTCCGCCCACCTTCCTCGGTGAATTTGTGCACAACACCGTGCAAGATTTCCTTGCGAAACTAGTGTGCGTTAACGCCCAAGTAAGATGGACCAGGGTATTTTCCTACAAACTGTCTCCCGCAGCAGCCTGGTGAGTAGCATTATACGATCCTCCAGGAGGAGGCATTCGTTCATAGCATGCTATTAAGACTGCGGGAGACAGGTTGTACCAGCACCTGGGATGGTAAACGATCTAGGCCAAGGTCGAGAAGGATTCTCGTTTTTCGCGAGAAAGCCCCGCTGAAGGGAGCAAACAGCCTTGTCTCCATTAAAGCCCACCTTCTTACTGATGGCTTGTAACTCTCCTACCATTTTTCCTGTAGCCAAAGCAACTAGGAAAAGAGGTTAAAAAGGCCAGGACTACATCCAAGTTCCAAGAGGGGGTTGGATTGTCCCTCCTCTTAGTCGTTTCAAAAGATCTAATGAGATCTGAAAGATCCTTATTACCTGACACATCAATGTGTCGGTGACGAAAGACGGAGGCTAGCATGCTGCGGTAACCCTTGATGGTAGGCACAGCCAGTTTCTCTTTCGTATGCAGATACAACAGAAAATCTGTTATACAGTATTGGCAATAGAGGTACTGGTAGGGGAAACTTTGTTATTCCTGCACCATACTCTAAATATGTCCCACTTGGATTGGTAGACCCTAATAGTGGATGTCCTTCTCGCTCTGGAGATAGCTCGAGCAGCCTCTCTTGAAAAGCTCTTCGCTCTTGCCAGCTTTTCGATAGTTGAGAGGCAGTCAGACTGAGAGCGAGGAGATTTTGGTGGTACCTCTCTAAGTGAAGCTGTTTGAGTAGACTGCTCCGATTTGGTAATGTTCTCGGGGTATCTACCAGCCACTCCATCATCTCCGCAACCTAAGGTCTCATGGGCCAAAATGGACCTTTCAAGGTCATGCGGACGTTGGGGGATTCTCTGAATTTTTTCAGGACTCTGTCTAGGATCTTGAATGGAGGAAAAGCGTATACGTTTAGACCCTCTCAGTTCAGAAGAAATGCGTCCACTGCGGCTGCTTCCTGGTCTGGGACTGGAGAGCAAAATACTGGCAAGCTCCTTGTCATATGTGTGGCGAAGAGATCTATCGAGGGTTGACCCCACAACATCCAAAGGCTGGTGCACACCTCGTGATGCAGGGTCCACTCTATAGTTAGAACTTGCCTTCTTCTGCTGAGCATATCCGCCCTGACGTTTTTCTCTCCTTCGATGAAGCGAGTAATCAGGGTTATGTTCTTCGCTTTCGCCCAGAGAAGTAAATCTCTCGCAGCCTCGTAAAGTGAGGTCGAATGAGTGCCTCCCTGCTTTTTGATGTAAGCCAACGCAGTGGTGTTGTCTGCGTTGATCTGAACCACTCTTCCTTGGACTTCCTTCTGAAAGTGAATGAGGTCACAAGGTCTTTGACATTTATGTGCCATTTCCTTTGAGAGACTATCCACAGGCCCGATGTCTCGGACTTCCCGAGTGTTGCCCCCCACCCCATGTCCGAGGCGTCGGAGTACAACACTAGGTCAGGGTTCTTCTGATACAGATTGAGACCTTCCAGGAGTTTGTTGGTGTCGTCCCACCAATCCAAGTGATTCCTGATCCCCAGCGGGATAGGCATCCACTTTTCCAGACTTTGACCTCTCGTCCAAAACTTTGCCAGATGAAATTGAAGAGGACGTAGATGAAGTCTTCCTAGGGACCCGAACTGTTTGATCGAAGAGAGGGTGCCCAAGAGACTCATCCAATCTCTCACCGAGCAGGACTGTAAGTCTAGGAGATGTCTCACTTTTATCAGGCAATCCAGAATTCTCATCCCCAGATAAATAATATTCTGTGAGGGTGTTAGTTGGGATTTGGCCAGGTTTACCATCAGACCTAACTGTTGCGTTAAGGACATTGTCATTTGAAGAGCCTCCAGACACTTTACTTGTGACTCTGCTCAGAGTAGTCAGTCGTCTAGGTACAAAGAAATCCTTACTCCCTTTAGGTGAAGCCAGCGAGCTACATTGAACATTACTTGGGTAAAAACGTAGGAAGCCGTGCTCAGTCCAAAACAAAGTGCTTTGAATTGATAAGTGGTCTTGAGGAACACGAACCTTAGAAACTTTCTGTGGTCCGGGTGTATCGGGATATGGAAATACGCATCCTGCAGATCCAACGACACCATCCAGTCTCCCTGTCAGGTGCTTGCAATGACTGACGCTGAAGTCTCCATGGCAAATTTTATCTTGCAGACGGATTTGTTTAATGGACTGACGTCCAGCACAGGTCTCCATCCCCCCAAGCTTTTCGGAACTAGGAAAAGACTGTTGTAAAACCCCTCCGAGGAGGTGTCCTCTATCACTTCTATGGCTGATTTTAACAGCATAACGTTCACTTGCTCTTGAAGAGCTACTGCCTTGATCCCTGAGTGGGTTGTTCTCAACTCTAAGGGTATCAACGACATGGGAGGCATTCTCAGGAAGGGGATCTTGTATCCCTCCTTGAGGACATTGATCGTCCAGGTGTCCGCCCCCCTTTGGCTCCACTCTCGCCAAAAGTGGGAGAGTCTGGCTCCCACTAGTGTCTGGAGATTGCATGTCTCACTTTCTTGATTTGGCTTGCTGCCTTGGGAATCTGCGAGCTTGGCCTCCAGCTGCAATCCTATGAGTTCCCTTTGAAGGGGCTCTCCCACGAAAGGGCTGACGAGTGGGAGGAGCCTCCTTTTGTTTCTTTGCTAGAAAGCTGGCTGAGAGGACTTTTTTAGCAGTCCTAGAAATGAGATCTTGTGTAGCCTATTGTGCCAGAGCTGCCGACAAATCCTTCACTAAGTCCGGAGGGAAAAGATGTTTATCCAACGGAGCAAATAAAAGTTCAGATCTCTGAACAAGGGACAAACCTGAGGATAAGAAGGAACAAAGCATAGCCCTCTTTTTAAGAACTCCTGCCGTGAAAAGAGCAGAAAGTTCGATAGAGCCATCCCTCACGGCCTTCTCCAGACGGGCAATCAGATGCATCTGAGCCTCGTTCTTAGGGTCTGTGGCCTCTGCGAGTGCTCCGAGAGTCCAGTCCATAAGGCTGAAGACTTCTGTTGTCCAAAAAATTCCCTTCAGCAGATGGTCCATTTCAGAATTGGACCACATAATCTTCGACTTGCTCATGGTTGATCTGCGTGAAGAGTCAACAAGTTTGGAGAAGTCTCCCTGGTAGGAGGCAGGCACTCCCAGACCGAGAACTTTCCCCGTCGAATACAACACACTAGATCTGGAGGCCAGTCTAGTTGGAGGAAAGGAAAATGAGGCCTTCCCTAGATCCTTCCTCTTGGATGTCCATTGGTTGAGAGTCGAAAAAGCTCTCTTAACCGATCTAGCAAGAACCATCTTTTTGAAGGAGGATGTTTTTCGGGGTCTGCCCTTCAAAAACTGAGAGGGCGGGCTCTGAGGCATAGGTTGTGTAAAGTCCTCTGGATATAGAGATGTTAAAACTGACAAAAGTTTTCTAAGGTCAGCTGCCTGCAGCGAATCCTGAGATTCGTCCTCTAAAACCTTTGCTAAAGGAACATCGATCTCCTGAGTCAAATGGGTAGGAGACAAAACCGCGTCATCCTGTCGGTTATCGTCTTCCATAAAGACCTCATCCTGTAGTGATGGAACATCGCGAAGGATATCATCCAATTGTGAAGAGGCATCACGTTTACGTACTATAAGTCTCGAGGGAGAGACCGGTTCCAGTGCTTCCAACCTAAGTCTAGTGCTTCCAACCTAAGTCTAGTGCTTCCAACCTAAGTATCATGTAGTAAGGAAGCATCAACATCGTGACCCTCATGCTACGAGGGTAAGTCTTGATCGCATGAGTCCAGCGAGCGTTCAACATGCTGTATGTCAGCCGCGTGACGTGAGGGAGCATTAGCTGCGTGTCCAAAAAGTCGCGAAGGAGAGACAACAACTTGTCTATCCTGCTGCGAAGACAAGTCCTGACTGCATGCGTCCAGTATGCGTAGAATGCCGTTTGCGTCCAGATTGCTGCATGCGTTCATATTGCCGTGAGGTTTCAGCGTGCTGCATGCGTCCATATTGCCGTGAGGTTTCAGCGTGCTGCATGCGTCCATATTGCCGTGAGGTTTCAGCGTGCTGCATGCGTCCCGCATGCTGTAAGTCTACAGCGTGACGCGAGGGAGCGTTAGTATCGCGTCCAGTAGATCGCAAAGGAGAGACAACTGTTTGTCTAACATGTCCATGCCCCTGTGGTGACAAGACCTGACTGCATGCGTCCAGCATACGTCCAGACTGCCGCATGCGTCCAGTTTGCCGTGAGCTTCCAGCTCGCGTCTTCCGTCCAGCATGATGTATGTTTACATCCTGACGCGAGGGTGCGTTAGTCACGCGTCCAGCAAGTCGCGAGAGGGAGACAACCGCTTGTCTATCCTGCTGTGTGGACAAATCTTGACTGCATGCGTCCAGCATACGTCCAGACTGTTGTCTGCGTCCAGAATGCCGCGAGGGAGAGACCAGAAACTTGTCGCTTGCGGCAACGCGTTCCGATCGCTGCGAGGGAGCGTTGCTGAGCGTAGGATAAATACGCTGTCTGATAACGTCTTGGTTAACGGCAGCTCCTTTCCTTGGTCTATTGATGTCTTTAGGCTCTTTTATACGAGACTTATCTGTTCGAGAATCGTAAGCGTCAAACAGTGACGAAATTGACCTCTTTAGTTCAGACAGATCAGACACTTGAGCGCCGTGTGCGCTAACAGAACCGTGTACTGATCACTGCGAGGGATCGTCAAGCGTCGTCGGGTGGCCATCGGGGGAAAGTCCTAGCGACATTTCCCAATCAGGGGGAGGGGGAGAAGCGTGTACAGACGTAAACTGATCACCTTCTTCCTCCGACGAATTATGTGTCTTTCGCAAATGTTTTGGCGCTGACATGTCGTCTTCTTCCGAAAGAAAAACCTCCAGCGAACACCAGTTACTGCAGGATGGTTTAGCAGGAGACATATGTCTCTTGAGAGGTCTTGATGCCAACCACGTGGCGGATTTGCGTCATCCGACGAAGACGCACACCTTCTTACCTCGCCTTTCCAGCGGCGAGGGGGAGTGATCTGGGGATCGTCGACAGGATCACTCGAGGGGACGTCCGTTCGCTGATCAAGGTCTGACATATCCTTCGGCCTTTCGACATTCCTTCTCCCTGGGGTTGGGGAGGAGCATGAAAGAGGTCCCGGGCTGGGATTATTACGGACACGAACGGACGCACCCTCCACTTCACTGTCACTATTCACAAGCTTGCTTTGCAAGCCACGCACTGCACCCCACATAACCTCTTTTTCCGAAGTTAGAGGAACAAACCTGTGTGCCTAAGGCTGAAATAGCAGCCATAACATCCTTTAAAGAAGGATCACTTACCTCCGATACCATAGCGGGGTCTGGGACTACTGCCTTAGGAACAGGAATAGGAATATTAGAATTATGTACATTGGAAGGATTATTACTATCAGAAGACCTATTAGAAAGCACACTGGTCGATCTAGCCCTTCTAAGTCTATCCTTCTCTAGTTGCTTAACATAGCGATCAAACACATTCCACTCTGAATTAGACAAAGACCGACATTCAATACATCTGTTATTATACGTACAAACCTGACCTCTGCAACCATTACAAATTGATTGAGGATCAATAGAGGCCTTAAGCATACAGGTCTTGCATCCTCTAATACACTTTCTTATAGAGTCAGCCATTTTGTAAACAGAAAAAACAAGTCCAGGTCAAAATCCAACAGAGTCTATCTAAATCTATAGTGAAAAGTCAAAAGAATATCCAAAAACAAGCAGCGAAAGCCATTAACATTAATCAGACAAAAGGTACTTCACCAAATTGTAGAATAAGTAATATTAGCGAACGAATTTCCTAGGTGTCGACTCGATCAACGGCAGGAAATTTCTGAGGAATGTTGGGAATGGTTCTGGTAACCTATGAGAGATGGCGCTCATGTATGACCACCTACTGTCATGGCGGCGATTGCCGCAAAATTTGAATTTCTGCCGTGCGCGCGACGAAACGCAGATGAAACGGATTTTGAGCGAAGCGAAAAATATATTTTTGGGTGAGATGGCCATGTCGTCCTGATGGAAGTTCCTATAAGTAGCTTCCTAAGGGATATATGTACTACAGTGATATTCCCAGAGAATTTTACCTTTAGGTATCCAGAATTCTAACTCCTGGCGCGAATATCCTTAAATTTCTCTCAAGGATATCGCATAATATCAGAGGACGTATTCTTGACACGTTACATAGTAATCTGCACCCCTAATAGCGTTAACGCTTCGAGGGGAAAGTGGCAGAATAGAAAGGGAGCCGTATCAAGGTTACCCTAGTTCTCATACAATTGAGTATCACAACAGCGCCATGTCTCTCTCTCTCTCTCTCTCTCTCTCTCTCTCTCTCTCTCTCTCTCTCTCTCTCTCTCTCTCTCTCTGGGAAAAAAAATAATAGACGTGTCTAACACTATAACAGTGAAGAAGAACAAGAGAGAGAGAGAGAGAGAGAGAGAGATTTAAAGAACATGTTAATGCTACGTTTAGAGAGAAACAGAAAGAGAAGACTTTTTTTAAAAGAGCTTGTTAATGCTATCTTGGTTTTCTCTGCTTCGCTTTTTTCTTTCTTTCTGTTCATCACGCTGGCCCTTCTCACAAATGATCGTTGCCAACAATCTCTTTGTCCTTTATCCCTATCAACAAAAGGCGTTCTATCTCTTCCAGGGTATTGCTACGATGTCTTGTAATAATGGTGATCCCCTTCGATGGTTTATCTGCTTTAATGGCTGCCTTCTGCTTGATGATCGTCGAGATCATAGGCCTATTCCAGCCATATTGTTTAGCCATATCACTCACATGCACACTGCTCTCATGTTTTTCTATAATTTCTTGCTTCAATTCTAATGAAAGCATTGCCTTCTTCCTTTTCTCACCACTACCTGTACCGAAACTTAGCTTCTTAGGCACCATGATTATAGGTAAAATCAAAAAGGAAACGTGAGAAAAGGAAGAAAATAAGCACTGTTAATAACAGACCAAACAGAGAAGAACCACATGATACACACAAGAACAGAGAACACAGCACTCGACGCTCAATGGCGTCCCTCTTACGTGCTGCCATCTACCAGCGTAAACAAGATCTACATCGGATGTTGGAGCATTACTTTGGGTGTCGAGACAAAAATTTGATGGAATTTTACATCGCATGTTTGAACAATCGTATGTAAAGACAATCGTATGTAGAGCTTCCATTGTATTGTAAAGATTCAATACTCAACTTCTCAGAAGCGAAAGAAGCTGGAGAACGCATAATAAAATCCTTGAAAATCGATCGAAAATGTCAGATCAATAGGGAACACCACCGAGCGAAATTGCTACAAAATAAGGAATGTTCGCCATATTGGATATGGCGCTGTTGTGATACTCAATAGTATGAGAACTAGGGTAACCTTGATACGGCTCCCCTTCTATTCTGCCCCTTCCCCCTGAAGCGTTAACGCTATTAGGGGTGCAGATTGCTATGTGATGTGTCAAGAATACGTCCTCGTGATATTATGCGATATCCTTGAGAGAAATTTAAGGATATTCGTGCCAGGAGTTAGAATTCTGGATACCTAAAGGTAAAATTCTCTGGGAATATCACTGTAGTACATATATCCCTTAGGAAGCTACTTATAGGAACTTTCATCAGGACGACATGGCTTGAGCCCAAAAAGCTATATACAGTATATGTAACTACCAGGGAAGTTACATATTTAAAATATGTTATTTTGATTATAAAATAAATTTTTGAATATACTTACCCGGTGATTATATAGCTGCAACTCTGTTGCTCGACAGACAACTCTACGGAAAAACTCGCCAGCGATCGCTACACAGGTTGCGGGTGTGCCCAACAGCGCCATCTGTCGACCAGATACCCAGCTCTCAATGTAAACAAAGACTCAATTTTCTCCTCGTCCCACTGCGTCTCTATTGGGGAGGAAGGGAGAGTCATTTAATTTATAATCACCGGGTAAGTATATTCAAAAATTTATTTTATAATCAAAATAACATTTTTCAATATTTAACTTAGCCGGTGATTATATAGCTGATTCACACCCAGGATGGTGGGTAGAGACCAGTAATATATGTTTACACTTTTATGAGCTAAGAGTTTTTTATTTCATTTTAGAAGTTATCAAAATAACAAAAACAAAATAAATAGGTACCTGGTAAGGAAGTCGACTTGAACAATTACTCTGCCTTTTAAGTACGTATTCCTTACGGAGCCTCGCGATCCTCTTAGGATGCTGATCGACCCCTAGGATCTGAAGTATCAAGGGTTGCAACCCATACAACAGGACCTCATCAAACCCCTAATCTAGGCGCTCTCAAGAAATGACTTTGACCACCCGCCAAATCAACCAGGATGCGAAAGGCTTCTTAGCCTTCCGGACAACCCATAAAAAAACATCATTTCAAGAGACAGATTAAAAGGATAAGGAATTAGGGAATTGTAGTGGTTGAGCCCTCACCCACTACTGCACTCGCTGCTACGAATGGTCCCATTGTGTAGCAGTTCTTGTAAAGAGACTGGACATCTTTCAAGTAAAATGACGCGAACACTGACTTGCTTCTCCAATAGGTTACGTCCATTATACTTTGCAGAGATATATTTTGCTTAAAGGCCACGGAAGTTGTTACAGCTCTAACTTCGTGCGTCTTCACCTTAAGCAAAGTTCGGTCTTCCTCACTCAGATGTGAATGAGCTTCTCGTATTAACAATCTGATAAAGTCTGACCAAGCATTCTTTGACATAGGCAAGGATGGTTTCTTAACTGAACACCATAAAGCTTCAGATTGGCCTTGTAAAGGTTTAGTACGCTTTAAATAGAACTTAAGAGCTCTAACAGGGCATAAGACTCTTTCTAGTTCATTGCCTACGATCTCCGATAAGCTGGGGATATCGAAAGATTTACGCCAAGGCCGAGAAGGCAGCTCATATTTGGCTAGAAAACCAAGTTGTAGCGAACAAGTGGCTTTTTCTGACGAAAATCCGATGTTCTTGCTGAAGGCATGAATCTCGCTGACTCTTTTAGCCGAGGCTAAGCATACCAGGAAAAGAGTCTTAAGAGTGAGATCTTTCAGGGAGGCTGATTGTAACGGCTCCAACCTGTCTGACATGAAGAATCTTAGTACCACATCTAAATTCCATCCAGGGGTAGCCAAACGACGCTCCTTGGTGGTCTCAAAAGACTTAAGGAGGTCTTGCAGATCTTTATGTTTGGAAAGATCTAAGCCTCTATGCCGGAAGACCGATGCCAACATGCTTCTGTAGCCCTTGATAGTGGGAGCTGAAAGGGATCGTCCTTTTCTCAGGTATAAGAGAAAAACAGCTATTTGAGCTACAGAGGTACTGGTCGAGGATACAGAAACTGACTTGCACCAGTCTCGGAAGACTTCCCACTTCGATTGGTAGACTCTAATGGAAGACGCTCTCCTTGCTCTAGCAATCGCACTGGCTGCTTCCTTCGAAAAGCCTCTAGCTCTCGAGAGTCTTTCGATAGTCTGAAGGCAGTCAGACGAAGAGCGTGGAGGCTTTGGAGGGCCTTCTTTACGTGTGGCTGACGTAGAAGGTCTACCCTTAGAGGAAGACTACTGGGAATGTCTACTAACCATCGAAGTATCTCGGTGAACCATTCTCTCGCGGGCCAGAGGGAAGCAACTAACGTCAACCTTGTCCCTTCGTGAGAGGCGAACTTCTGCAGTACCTTGTTGACAATCTTGAACGGTGGGAATGCGTAGAGATCCAGATGTGACCAATCTAGGAGGAAAGCATCTATATGTATTGCTGCTGGGTCCGGGACTGGAGAGCAATAGATTGGAAGCCTCTTGGTCAGCGAGGTTGCAAAGAGATCTATGGATGGTTTTACCCCAAATGGCCCAAAGTCTCTTGCACACATCCTTGTGGAGGGTCCATTCGGTTGGAATTACTTGCCCTTTCCGACTGAGACAATCTGCTATGACGTTCAAGTCGCCTTGGATGAACCTCGTTACTAGGGAGATGTCTTGACCTTTTGACCAGATGAGCAGGTCCCTTGCGATCTCGTACAACGTCAGTGAGTGGGTCCCTCCTTGTTTGGAGATGTACGCCAAGGCCGTGGTGATGTCCGAGTTAACTTCCACCACTTTGCCTCGAAGGAGAGACTTGAAGCTTTTCAAGGCCAGATGTACTGCCAACACCTCCTTGCAGTTGATATGCATGCTCCTCTGACTCGAGTTCCACAGTCCTGAGCATTCCCGACCGTCTAGTGTCGCGCCCCAGCCCACGTCCGATGCGTCCGAGAAGAGAACGTGGTTGGGAGTCTGAACAGCCAGGGGAAGACCCTCTCTTAGGTTGATATTGTCCTTCCACCAAGTCAGACAAGACTTTATCTTTTCGGAAACCGGGATCGAGACCGCTTCTAGCGTCTTGTCCTTTTTCCAGTGAAAAGCTAGATGGTATTGAAGAGGACGGAGGTGTAGTCTTCCTAGTGACACAAATTGTTCCACGGATGACAGCGTCCCTACCAGACTCATCCACAGCCTGACTGAGCAGCGTTCCTTCTTCAGCATCTTCTGGATGGATAGCAGGGCTTGATCTATTCTGGGGGCTGATCGTCTTGTTGTTCAGCAACGTCCTCATCAGAGGGTTCCTCATCCGAAAACTGATGAGGAAACGGCAACGGAGTGGGCAACGTCTGGCTCGCTGAGTCCGGTCGCACTGGTGCATGCGTGACGGAGCCGGACGCAACATCATGGAACTGCTGCACAGTCTGTGAACTGTCAACAACCATGGGTGCGCGAGGAAGCACAGCGTCAACCCGAGACTGTCTAGACCGTCTGGGTTGTGCAGTCAACACCCTACCGGGTTGCTGAGGTTGACGCACTGCGTCAAAACAAGTCACCTCTGCTGGTTGTTGAACGTCCTGAACGTCAACAACCACCTCCGAGCGTCGCTTAACGTCAACGTGCGGCTGGCAACCCACACTGGGTCGCATCGGTGGAGGAACCACCTCAACTGGCAGACGCGAGTAGGTTACCTCAGCGTCAACAGGGCGCACAACCGACCGGTTGGAAGGTTGTTGGCCAGAAGGTTCGGTAGCAACCTTCTCCGCATTAAAGTCCTCTATCAAGGACGCAAGCTTGGACTGCATGTCTTGCAGCAAAGCCCATTTAGGGTCTACGGGAGCAGGTGCGGCAACAGACGGGGTTAGCGACTGAGGCGGTACCGCTTACCATCCCTGAAAGCCTTGTTATGCATGACATAATTGTACAGCAAAACTTCAAAGGCTCGAAAACAGCTGTGAAGTTGACCTGTAAAAAACTTGGAGCGTCTCCTGGTCAGGCGCCAGGGAGAGTCTACGAGAATTGAGAAGTCTATCTGGGCAGAGGCATGAACTCCCAAGCCGAGAACTTCTCTCGTGTCATATCAGACTCGAGCTCTATAAACCAGTTTAAAAGAAGGGAAAGCAAAGGCTGTATCCCCCAAACTCCTCCTGGTGAAAAACCAGTCGCCTAGCCAACGTAAAGCTCTCTAGGAGAGCGAGAGAGCACTAGCTTAAAAACAACGGCTTCGAAGTAGCTAGGCCTAGTGTAAGCTCTGACGTTTAGGCGAACGAGGAGCAGCAGTTACAAAAAGATCCGGACAAAGATCCTTAAAAAAATCATCATGATTTAATTAAAGTCCATAGGGGGCTAAGCAGCTTTAGGCTCCTCTCCATCTGACAGAGTCCTCAAGGGAATATCAGTAGGAGGGGGAACAGCAACTTCGTCATCTACAGGAACCTTGTCCGATAAAAGCTGAGTCTCAAGCAAGGGAGAGACCTACCGTGGTGGCAATGCTTTACAAGCAGAGTCCACACTCACTGGTGCATTAGTAGCGGACCAGAACGCAACGTCATGTAACTGCTTGACAGTCTGTGAACTGTCAACAACTGAACTGTCAACCACAACAGGTGCGTGAGGACGCACAGCGTCCACTCGAGACTGCTTTGACTGCCTAGACTGAGCAGTCAAAACAACTCTAGAATGCGGAGGTTGACGCACAGCGTCAAAACAAGTCAACTCCGATTGTTAGTGAACGTCTTGAACGTCAACAGGAGCATCAGCAAGTGGCCTAACGTCCAATTGCGGCTGAAAAACCACACGAGACCGCATCGAGTGTGGTTCTAAACAACCTGACTGACGTGACTAAGCTACGCCAACGTCAACAGTAAGCACAAAGGAACGTTAGGTTGGCTGAAAGCCAGGATATCGATGAGATAAACGGCTAGACTCAACGGACTAATCGGCAGAATAGTCTTCCATAAGGGAGGCAAGCATATACTGCATGTCTTGCCATACAACCCATTAAGGATCAACGGAAATGGTTATGGTAAGAGACGAGGGTAACGTCTGTGACCGCAACACTTTGCCAACAAAAAAAGACTCTCGGAGTCTGTGTTACGCTTTTGTTAGGCGGCGAGCAGTTATCCGATGACTGCATAGGGTCAAAGCTGTCCTAATGGTTGTAACCAGGACGCTGGACCTGTCCTGAAAGGACTGACTTTCGCTTAAGGGCTTCGAAACCTTGTGACAGGTTTCTTATGCGAAAAGCCTTCGGATGACGAGGAGAAACAACGTCTCTCTCGTCTTATGGTAGGGGAGATCTTGGTAAGATACACCCGATACCATAGAGGGAAAACGTCTGTTCGTTGATCAAGGCCTCTCGAACCCATAAGTCGTTTGACATTACTTCTCCCCTGGGCTTGGGAGCATGCAAGAGGTCCCGGACTAGGTGAACGACAGGCACGAACAGACGAACCCTCGGACGCAACACTGTAACACTTTGCGCATATCACTTTATCACTTCGATTTTCTGTTTTGCACTTATTTCACTGAAATCGAATACTTTTACTGATTTCTACCTGAAACACGCAATTCTACCCTTCATTAAAAGGTAGTAATTGCGAAATCAGTCGTATAATGCAAGCTCATTAATACCAGCAAAAAACAGAAAACATATTTTAAGATAAAAAAATCAGTGGCTGGGAAAGAGACTAAACACTAGTTCATATAAACTACGTTTTCAATCTCTCACCGCACATAGCCTGGGGACGAGAATAAAAAACTAAAAACGTTTTATCCTTCCTCCCCGTACAGCGACTAGGGACGAGAGTAACTCGAGAACAACGTTACCCGCTTGAACGGAACGTTTTCTCTCCTCTCTCTCCCTCCGTCTCTATCTCTCTCTCTCTTTCTCTCTTGATTTTTCACCTAAGAGAAGAGCCCAATTATATTTCGTCAAAAAAACATGTTATTTGACTAAAGGAAAAAACTGAAAGGTTTTTCATATAAAAAGTTCCTTTAAAATAGAATTTAAAACATCTAAGCTAAGAAAGAATGAACAAAACGTCAGAATCGATTTACTCTTACTGCAAAGTGAAACCGTGATACACTCTCTCTCTATCGTAACGATAGAGCGCATGTTGAACGTCCTGAACGTCAACAACTGCGTAGCATAAATAAACTAAACGTTAGTTCATCTTTGAAAACAGTACGAAGACTATCAAAGAAATTCTTTCATAAAATATTACATTTAAAAAGTTTTAAATCCTTGGCTCTTTAAAAGCTAATTACGATATACAGTGAACCCTCGCTACTTCGCGGTTCGACAATCGCGGATTCACCACTTCGCGGGGTTTTCCCATAACCCATATATATATACATATCGCGGATTTTCCGGAAAATTCGAAAATACCGCGAAATCTGAAGATAACCAAATACGATATTTTGTTACCTGTAATTCCATTAATACTGTAATTAGTAATATCTGCTCTTACTGATTGTTCATTGCATTATATATGATATATAATTCAGCACAGAAAGAAATAAAACACGAAAAGAGAATGTGATCATACGATAATTCAGTACGTAGTAAAATTAAATCGAACATGAAACGCAAATCAGATGCAGTCATACCATATTAGAATGGTGTGTACTGTAATGGATGTGCTTCTTTTCCATGAATCTTTTGTATGTATACGTACGTAGTACAGTACTGCATCCAATAATATTCTTTGTTGCAAAAATCACATTTCGAATAAGTACTGTAAGCGTACGAGAGAGAGAGAGAGAGAGAGAGAGAGAGAGAGAGAGAGAGAGAGAGAGAGAGAGAGGCGTAAAATAGCGTACGTACGTAAATTTTTATTATTATTGTTATTATTATTATTATTGTTGTTGTTGTTAATAAAATTATTATTGTTATTATTATTAATCATTATTATTATTATTATTACTGTACTGTACAGTATTATTATCATTATTTATTATTATTACGGTACCCTTGTACTTAATCTACGTACGTTCAGTATGCGCGGGGCATCTTCTATGAGTAACCAACGCACCATGTACTGTAAGACGGGTTGTGATTGGTTCAAGCGCTGACAGATGACGAATCAAAACTCAAGTTTTGTTATCTAGCCTGTGATTGGTGTTTTGCCCGCATCTTCAACTTCCAGCATCACAGTTCTCGCGGGTCTGCATCGTTCACTTTCTCTTTCCGCGTATTGCTGAGTAGACGTTCTTAACTTTGTGAAGTTTAATCTGTGCTGTGTGCGACTGTTTTAAGTTGAACTTTTTGTTGAACTTTCTGTTACAATGGCTCCCAAGCGTTCTGCTTCTAGTAAGGCTGGTAGTGAGCCTAAACGCCACCGAAGAATGATGACGATAGCTGAGAAGGTTACGCTTCTCGACATGTTAAAAGATGGTAGAAGTTACGCGGCCGCCGGCCGCCATTTTGGCATCAACGAATCCACCGTTCGCTACATCAGGAAGGACGAGGCGAACATTAGAAAGACTGCTGCAATCACCTTTAGCAGATCAGCGAAGCGAGTCGTTACAACGCGTAATAAAACGATCGTACGCATGGAAGGTGCTTTAGCTGTGTGGATTGCCGACTGTCGGAAGAAGAACATAGCGTTGGATACGAACACCATCCGAACAAAGGCTTTGAGCTTGTATGAGAATTTTGCGGCAAAGGAACCTCATGACGACGATGGCGACCATGCTGAAGAAGATGATGATGTAGATGATCCTCAACCAGGGACCTCCACTGATTCCCAGCGTCAGAAACAACGTTTTTCCGCCAGCAAAGGATGGTTCGCGAAGTTTCAGAAACGCTTCGCCCTGAAAAGCGTTTCCCTGCATGGGGAGTCTGCTTCCGCTGACACTGCCGCTGCTGAAACTTACGTGAACCAGACTTTCAAGAACATTATCGCTGAAGGTGGATACAAGCCGGAACAAGTGTTTAATATGGATGAAACCGGCTTGTTTTGGAAGAGAATGCCGTCGCGAACTTTCCTGTTCAAAGAGGAAGCCAAAGCCTCTGGCTTTAAGGCATTCAAGGATCGCGTTACCCTCGTGATGTGTGGCAATGCTGCTGGATTTTTGTTAAAGCCGGGGCTTATTTATAAGTCGAAAAATCCTCGCGCTTTGAAAAACAAAAATAAGAATCTCCTTCCCGTGTACTGGATGCATAATCAAAAAGCATGGATTACGAAGATGCTGACCTCCAACTGGTTCCACCAGTGTTTCATCCCGCAAGTCCATGAATATCTCTTAGAGAAGGGCTTGCCATTCAAGATCCTTCTCCTTATGGATAACGCTGGTGGACACGCAACTGACCTGTCGCGTGAGGGCGTTCAGGTTGAGTTCCTGCCACCCAACACCACGTCATTAATTCAACCAATGGACCAGGGGGTTATCAGGGCGTTCAAGGCCCTCTACACGAAGAATACCTTGGCGGACCTCGTTGCGTGTGTGGATGCTGCCCAAGATGACGAGGATGAAGACTTCAACTTGAAGGCGTACTGGCGGCAGTACACCATAGCCACGTGCCTGCAGAATATTCAAAAGGCACTTCAAGAGATGAAACCTGCAACCGTAAATGCGAGCTGGAAGAAGCTGTGGCCCGATATTGTTTACGACGACAAGGGATTTACTCCGTCGGAAATCCAACACTCTGCAATACGGAAATCTGTGCAGTTGGCTGCCATAATTGGGGGTGACGGGTTTGGCGACATGACGACTGAAGACGTCGACGAGTTGTTGGACTGCCATTCCCAGCCCCTAACTGACGCAGACCTCGAAGACCTGACGAAATCGGCAAGTGAGGAAGAGAGTGAGGGTACCCAGGAAGAGACCCAAGAAAATGTAGAAGAAACGGGCTTAACATTAGAACGGCTCGCCAAGTTCTGCAACCATATGAAGGAGGCGAAAGAAATGTTGCAAGAGTGGGACGAGGATATGGTTCGCTCGATGCAATTCTGCAACAAGGTCGATGACATCACGACTCCCTACAGGATGCTCTTGGATCGAAAAAAGAAGCAGCGGCAACAACTTCCGATGACAATGTTTTTTCAGCCTCACAAAAAAGAGCCAGTTCCTCCTGCTAGTACGCCTTCGGAAGAAATTGAAGAAGTTGAAGAGGTGTCCCAGGAAAAGACACCTCCGTCTGAAGAGACGTAAAATACTATCATTGACTGCACAGTAGAACACATCATCAGCTTCATCATCATCATTTCTACTGTGCAGCAAATTCATCGCCATCGTCATTCAAGTTTTTCTTGAACTTCTTTCGTGGTGAGTACAGTAACAATCTTTATTTTTTACTTTAACCTGTTTTATAGTTTAGTAATGTACGTACTGTATGCATTAAGTTAAAGGGAAGGTTTTAAAAGTCTACATGTTGTAACCTATCATATTTTTTTTGTTTAAAATTTACATTTACGTACGTAAAACAATCTCTCTCTCTCTCTCTCTCTCTCTCTCTCTCTCTCTCTCTCTCTCTCTCTCTCTCTCTCTCTCTCTCTCTCAAATTGTTTTCCTGCTTTGCTACGTACAAGTACTGTATAATTTATATTTGTAAGGTAACATATTTTGTAAATGCTTTGTACTGTAAATACTGTATGTACTGTATCATTATTTATCACTATCATCATGCGTGTTAAATGCCTTGTTTGTTCTGAGCGTGGTTGTTTACTGAGCGTACACGCCGTCGTTTCAGGCGGCGTCATAAAGAAAAAGATTTCATTTGGAAGTCCTAAGAAAAATACGTAAACTAAAACATTGGTAATAAAAAAATCAACATACAGTACTGTATAATCAATATAATCGATGCAAAAACTAACCATACGTACATATATGTGTACACTAAATGAGTTTGTTTCTTCATTATGATCAGAGATGAACGTAAACAAAACATTGGTTGCCATTTTTTATCGTGCTTTTTAGGTGTTTAGGAAACACATGATATAAAATCGCCTTTAATATTTGTGCCTGTTTTAGTTTAGGGTGCTGTAGTACATGCATTAAGTGTTCTGTACATTACAGGGTGTAAAGGGTGGTTTGTTAACAGTACTACGTACAAGGGAAGGTTTTAAAAGTCCGAATATACATGTTAAATAAATAGGTAAATATGCTGTCACTACTTCGCGGATTTTCACCTATCGCGCCCGCGTCTGGAACCTATCTACCGCGATAAACGAGGGTTCACTGTAAAGGGCTCAACGTTGATTAACTTCGGTTTCCAAGTTAGGACCGCCTACTCTCAGGAAAGGTCGCATATAAACAAAACATTAAAATTTATTTTTATATGTTTATAATAAATGGAAAGTTAATCGAAGAGGCCTAATAAAGGCGGAGAGATATAAAATATATAGAGGAAAATCTATAACGTGATAAGATAATTACTAAAAGCCTAAACACACTTCCGTCTAAGGGAAGGATCGGCCATTTAAAAGTGAAAGAAAGTCCATACTCTCTTTGTCACCATAATTAAATCTATCCAAAACGAGTTCAAGATTTAAGATAAAGATAAAACACCTGCATAGCGAAAGCTCAAAACTAGAATATAGTACTTCACCAAATAGATGTGAAAAACTCCAGTTTAGCAACAGCGAGTAAAGTACGTCTTGTCGACACCTCGACAGAGAGAAAATTGAGTCTTTGTTTACATTGAGAGCTGGGTATCTGGTCGACAGATGGCGCTGTTGGGCACACCCGCAACCTGTGTAGCGATCGCTGGCGAGTTTTTTCCGTAGAGTTGTCTGTCGAGCAACAGAGTTGCAGCTATATAATCACCGGCTAAGTTAAATATTGAAAATTGTAGTTATTTATAGCTGGAAGATGAGCCATAAGACTTTCACAGCAAAGTACTATACAATCACCCGCCCGCTAGTTATGGGGGGGTGGAGCCCGCTACCCCACTTCCACACTAGTACAGTATTGTGTGCCAGGCCAATCTGTATGAATAGCTATAGGTTTGTATCGTTAGTAAAATTATAAATTACTTTCAAATTTGACATTCGTTCCGACACTAAATACAAACCCTTCGCTATTTATAGGGATGACTCCCTCCTTAGGAGGGAGGAATCCGAACCAACTGTCTTGGGCATTTGACCCGGGGTTTTCTCCATATGTAACAAGTAAATATATACACCTTGCCTAAATTCCGTGCAACGCACGGTCATCGGCCTACACAGTCTGTGTTTCTGATACTAGCAATGTGACTGGTTAAGGCTGTGTGATTGTGATACTAACAATGTAACTGGTCAAGGTAAGAGTTCTCAAAGACATAAGAATCTTAGAATGTACCATAGACATTACCCAATACCACCTCTCTAGGAGTATGGGGACGTAACAAGTATTATTTCTATATTAGGTTACACAAGAGAAATGGTTTTACCCATGGAAAGGTGAAGCCAGCTTGTAGAGGACTAGAAATAAACTCAGAGACAAAGCTGAGAATTACCTCTCCCCATCCCCTTGAATGGGCAACGTCCTAGCAATAAACACAAGAGACAAAGTTGAGAATTACCTCTCCGCATCCCCTTGAATGGGCAACATCATAGGAAAGACCAAAAAGTTTGCTAACTCTCTTGACCGAGACCAATGAATGAATGAATGATTTGAAGTTCTCTGGCATCCTGACATTAAAGGTCATTGACGCCAATATCTTTTATCTTAAGTAAAAACTAAAAGAATATTCAATTCAAACCAGAAAAGTAAATATGTTATAAAAGTTAAATGACATTCAGAAGACCTGCTTCTGAAAAAAATTAAAAAATACCACTAGCATTGTACGACATAGCAAGTCCAAGGATCTTGGCAAGGATGAACCTGCCATCCTCACCTCAAACAGATATCGATTTCTTTTTGTGCTATAAGTGGGGCTTTCAGTCAACAAATGCCTCACTGTCAAGGGTAGCAAACAGTCGTCACAATATGGTTGGTGTTGGCCAGCCAGCAGAAACTCATGTGTCATCCGAGTGTGACCGATGCGGAGACGGCAAAGAGTAGTCTCCCATTTTTGGGGCATCATGTTATACATCCAAGGGGATATAACATTTGCAATTTCTCTCGTCTTATTTTCAGTTGAACTGTCCCAATGCTGTTGCCATTTATAATAAATAGAATTCTTAAATGCCAATAAAAAATCATTACAGAGAATGGGATACTTTTTTGGTAGTAAGTGAACCCTCGTTTATCGCGGTAGATAGGTTCCAGTCGCGGCCGCGATAGGTGAAAATCCGCGAAGTAGTGACACCATATTTACCTATTTATTCAACATGTATATTCAGACTTTTAAAACCTTCCCTTGTACGTAGTTCTGTTAACAAACTACCCTTTAATGTACAGAACACTTAATGCATGTACTACAGTACCCTAAACTAAAACAGGCACAAATATTAAAGGTGATTTTATATCATGCATTTCCTAAACACGCTAAAAAGCACAATAAAAAATGGCAACCAATGTTTTGTTTACATTTATCTCTGATCATAATGAAGAAACAAACTGGAGGTAGAGCTTTGTTTATTACCCAGACATATTTCCCATACTTTTCCCTTAGAACTACATCACATCTTCCTACTTTAGATATATATATATATATATATATATATATATATATATATATATATATATATATATATATATATATATATATATATATATGTATATATATATATATATATATATGTATATATATATATATATATATATATATATATATATATATGTGTGTGTGTGTGTGTGTGTATATATATATATATATATATTTATATGTATACACATATACATACCTACATATATACATAAATACATGCATACATATATATATATATATATTACTGTATATATATGGGTTTTGGAAAAAATCCGCGAAGTGGTGAATCCGCGATGGTCGAACCGCGAAGTAGCGAGGGTTCACTGTAACTCGGCTGCAGCATTCTTTGCGAGTGAATCTGACCCTTCATTTCAGACACACCTATGTGTGCCAGAACCCACCAAAATCAAACTTTTATACCTTTCAGGATATCAATTAAAAGCCACACTAAAATCTTTAAAACTAAAGGGGTACTGGAATTAAAACCTTCTAAAGATTGAAGGACACTTCTTGCATCACTGAAAATTGTAAAATTGCCCTCCTCCTTTACCGATATTTTGTCAATGGACCCATCGGTTTGGTTGAGACCAAGGCGAGTAGAAACACAGTCTTGAAAGTGAGGTGGCGATCTGTTGCCTGGCGTAATGGTTTGTAAGGAGCACCCTTCAGAGACTGAAGGACGCAAACTACGTTCCATGAAGGAGGTCTAACTTCCGACTAGAGGCAGGTAGGCTTGTAACTTTGCACGATGAGAGAGAGCTCTAACGAGAAAGAAATATATACTCTTTCAGTTTGAAGGCGAAGCTCAAGACTGAGCAGTAGTCTTTCGCTGCCAAACCTGAGAGGAGCATTTCCTACCAAAGGTAAACAAGGAACTACGCTATTGTTTGGATAGTGGCATCAAGGGGAGAGACACCCCTTCCACGATCCCAACCACGGCAGACAGTCCACTTGGCCTGGTAGACTGACGCCGAAGATCTTCACAGGCATCAAGCCATTCTCTTCGGAACCTGTTGCGAAAAGTCTCTCTGAGAGAGAAGGTGCTGAATAGTCTCCAGGCATGAAGTCGTAACGAAGCTATGGCGTTGTGGAAGATATTTGCATGTGGCTGTTTCAGTAGATCGTGTCGTAGAAGGATTTCACTTGGGATCTTTGTCATAAGTTGCAGAGGGTACAGGAGCCACTCTGCAAGATGCCATAGCAGAGCTATGAGGGTCTTGTTGAATAGTCTTCTCATTAGACAGTACGGGGGAAAAGCGTAGACGTCAATGTTGTCCCACTGTTTTGGAATGCATCTGGCTAAAGAGGCTGGGGATCTAGGACTGGGGAGCAGTACAGCAGGAGCCTGAAGTTCCGGGACATTGCAAAAAGGCCCACAGCTGGCAACCACCAAAGTCAGGACTTTGGTGGCTGCTAGATGATTCAAAGACCACTCGGAGCCCACTATCTGAGTCGCTCTGCTTAGAATGCCCAGAATAAAGTGAGCTGATAGAGACAAGAAGTTTTCTTTTGTTTATCTCAGCATCTCTTCTGCTAGATGGCATCGGGGCTGCAAAAATGTAAGCCACTAACATAGTGTTGTCGCTCATCAACACCACAGAGTGAACCACCAGGAACTTCTGGAGGGCTAGGTAGGCTGCCCTCATCTCTAAGATATTTATATGCTGGTACCTTTTGGACTTGAACCAGAGCACAGAGGCCGTGTGGTGCAGCATGGGGACTAGGATGTCTAGGGAATAGCTGGACTGATTCAACTTGGACTTCAGCCGTCACTGGATAGATTTGAATCTTGGGGCAGCCGTTGGGAACTAGACGGGATAGGGATAATAGGTGACCTATGAGATGCAACCACTGCTGGGCTGGCAGTTCTTCTCATCTGAGGATGGGGTTTGCTACCTTTCTAAGCCTCTGTACCCTGTCATCTGATAGAAAAACTTTCTGTAGGTTGGTTTCGATGATCATACCGAGATATACCCGTCTTTGAGAGGAAAGCAGAGATGACTTCTCAAGGTTTACCACAATTCCCAGATCTTGGCAAAACAAAAGGAGTTGAAGAAGGGTCGCCACCAAGTCTACTAGGATGAACCAGTCGTCCAGATACCTTAGGAGACGGATGACAATTCTGTGAGCCCAAGATGATACTAGGGCGACCAGTCTCGTGGATACCTCATGTGCTGTGGAAAGACCGAAGCACAGTACCTTGAACTGGTATTGTGTGTTGTCGAGTATGATCCTTAGATACTTCCTTAAGATGGATGAACTGGGATGTGGAAGTATGCTTCTTTGAGATCGAGTATGTACATGAAGTACTGTAGTCTTAACCCTCATTTGATCATGTTTGCCGTCTCCACGCTGAACAGAGTTTGCCATACAAATTTGTTCAAAGCCGAGCTCGATGACATAGTCTCCAGCCTCCAGACGCCTTTTTTACAAGAAAGAGTCAACTGAAGAAGCCTGGGAATCCGTCCTCGACCTTCTGGAGCGCATCCTTCTCCAACATGGTCTGGAATTCGGCCCAAACGGCCTGCTCCTCTACGGGAACCCTTTGCATAGGAGCTCAGTGGATCTGGATTCCGAGTCAAGGGAGGGAGATATTAAATGGGATGCGATACCCTGACTGAATTATGGAGAATGTCCAGGGTTCAGCCCCGTGCTGCAACCACCTTTACCAGTGGGTTTGTTGGCATCCCCCCACTGGTGGATGAGTGGGAGGATTAGCCGTCCTTGTTGGTGTGGCCTCGGCAGCTCACTCTGCCTTCAGGGGAGGGCTTAGAGCCTTTCCGCTCCTTGGCTGGAAAGGGTTTCCTCGATACCTTCTTTGGAATGGTTGTAGTTGTCGGCAGTTTCAATGTTTGAGGCTATTGCTTCTGTGGCAGAGATACACGATAGGGTCGGGATGTCAAGGCCCTATGAAGAAGGGAGTCCTGGTTGGACTTCCTCCATCGCTCGGCCACTCACTCGATGTCTTGCGGCCTGAACAGGGAGGACCCATCAAGAGTGAAGTTACTTAATCTCGTCACTTCTGCGTGTGAGACTGGTCAGAATCATTCTACTATCAAGTCTTTTCACCTAAAAATAGCATTTTCCCACAGGTTAACTACATGGTCGGAGAGAAACTCAATGGTTCTGGTACCTGACAATAGAAAAGTTTCCATCGATCTCCTCATAGAGTCCTTGGACCAATCCTCGAGTCTGACGAGGTGCTCTACGGATCCCAATTAAAGGTCCAGCCACGAAATAGCCTGCATGGCATACTGTACTTCGCTACCTCTCTGTGTTCAGGATCTCCGACACTGAGAAAGATACGATGAGACCAGAGTCTTTCAAAGGAGACTGCTCTGGTGAGTGTCTATAAGGAATGATCTAGAGACAAGGCTGGAGGGGGATCATTCGAAACCTCATAATACTTCCTCTGCTGTACGAAAGGCGGCGGTAGGAGTTTAGAGGATGAGCTCGCAGGAAGGGAACTGGAGGAACCAGCGATCTGGGAAAAGGCCTTCCTCCAGACACCCATCAATCCCTTTGACAAGGGCAAAGCTACATTGGCCTTGGGAGGTCATTGCATGCCATAAACATGGTCTAGGACAGTGTCCTTGCCCTCCTGAGGGGCCACCGTTGGGTCAGACAACCCGTTGATGGCCCTCATGCAGTCCCAGACCTGCCAAAAGGCGTGCTCTGACTCCTTCTGCTCAGCCTCCGAAAGCCTAGGACTTGAGAGATAGTCATCCTCGTAGTCATAGTCATCATCCACCCACGAGATCTCACCCAAAGGAGCCCCGGTGGGTCAAAGTCGTCAGCCATAGCTGTGGTAGGAACGTTGCTTGCTGATGTCCTTTTGACTGATTGCGAGGTCCCCCAAGACATCTCTTGTCTTGATGCCCTGGATGTGGTGTTCTTTGGGATCATTTTGGCGTCCTTGGTCTCTCTGCGGGATGGAAAGTACTCCTCCAAAAGCGAAGGTCTGGAGGGTTCTTCCTGCCTGAAAGAAGGTTGTCCCTCTCTTGCAGAGGGAACTGCGGCCGTATGGTCAGTCTCCTTAGAGATGGGGCATAGTTCCGGAGGGACTATCTCTGTAGGAGAGAGACGAAACGAAAACATCAGTGAGAGAGATCGAGAGCCTCAGCTAGTTCAAGGGTGATAAGTGTCTCCCGGAAAAGGAGTCGGGAGTCAGCCGCTCCATTCTCCTCTTCTTCAATGTCACCCCCACTGTCAACTGCACCTGGGAGAAGCTTGCTGGATTTCCACTTCCAAATCTGCTGTTCCAAACTTCTTCTTTAGGGGCAAGAGAATCATCTTCCGAGATGGAGGTCTGCGAGGGGCCCCAAGGTTTTTTTGTGTCGAGTCAGACAGGGGGACGGGGGGGTCTGAGCTGGGGGGGGATCCTTGGGGGTGCTGGTCACTGATTAGTCTGCCGGAAGCACGTCTGAGACAGCTTGACGTACTGCCTTAACCAAAGTATCAAACCATGAGGGTTCTTTTCCTGATGCAAAGAAGACCGGAAGCTCCTTAGGTAGGCTAGATGATGGAGATTGCCTCCTAAGAATTCGTAGTCTTGAAACCTGAAATGAAGGGGAGTTAGGTCTCTTACCTAGTAAGAATGGCACAGGCATGGCCTCTAGCTCTGGCTTGAAAGACCATGACGTCTTAAGAGGTGGAAGGTAGTTAGATCCTGGAAGATTCCTTCTTGGTCGGGAAGGAGACTGGGCGCCCGCAATGCTGAGACTCGGCCGTAGGAAGATATCCATGCGGGGGTGAAGAGGCTCTCTCAAGTGAGAAGACGCTCTGGTATGACCTGGAAGAGATGGGATAAAGTCCATCCTAGTCCTAAGAGAACAAGTTTCCCGAGGACGTGTAGCTCAGGACTGTACCTGGAATGTTTAGAAGGCTCAGCTTGTTGTAGCGGAGATTGATGACGAGAATGAGGCAATCTCTCGTAGGAAGGATGACAGAGGTCATCTCTGCGTCGATCACGAGTTGATCGACACTCATGGACAAGAGAAGAGTCCCTGGAAGAACAACGGAGAGCCATAGCTGGAGAGCGATGGTCCCGAGAATGAAAGAGACCAACCCTAGCTCGCGAGAGATGCTCCCGCGAGGAAAGGTGATGGTTGCAAGCTGGTGAGGGACGATCCCATACTGACCTGTGAGGATTTAGAACAGGAGTGTCAATCACAAGAAGGGGAGAGAAGGTCACGAGATGGCATGCGACGATCCAGAACTGGCGATTAGCGGTTGCGAGCCTGCAGGTGATAAGGCAATGGCAAATGACAAGGAGCTGGCAAACAATGGGAAGATGGTGACAAAGAATTGGCAGACGCCAAGAGGCTAGCAAGTGACGAAAAGGCGAACGCCTGTAAGCTGGTGAACAACAAGAAGTTGACGAACACTGAAGAGAAGGCGAGTGACGAACATGAGCTGACTGATGATGAAAAGCTTGAGGGTGACGGTCATGAGCTGGCGAAGAACGCAGAGTAGATGAGTGACAAGAAGTAGAATGATGGATACAAAGTGGCGAATGACGGTCGCCGAGTGACGCGTGACAAAATATCGATGGTGACCATCCAAAAGGAGAGAGAAGATTGTCAGTCCTTGGGAGAGCTGAAGAGATATCTCCTCACAGATGGAGAAGGTAAACATCTTGAGGAGCGGCAAGGACAACGCTCTCTTGACAAGGAGTGACGATCCTTGTGATGGTGGGGGCTTTTGTCAACAACGGCATGCCAACGAGGAGAAATGATTCATCAACAGCGACGAGGTTCTAGCCACCACTGCAGGCGAAACCTGCTCCGAAGGGAGGGGAGTCTGCGAAGTGGCAAGGCGACATCTTGATGGTCTCTGGAACAGAGACTCTGGGGAGGGCCTCATTCGCGAATGAGTGAGGTGACCACCCCGCATAAGAAACCTGCCTCAGACTTTGCTCCTCACCCGACGGAAGAGTCGGCTCAGCATGGGGGAGAGCACAGTCTTTGGTAACGGCAGCAGCTACAAGTGACGGTGAAGGGTGATACCCTTCAGCAGCAGGGGTGGATGACACTTTAAGGTCTCTGAGTTTCATACTCATCGGTGTAGAGGCTTCTACTTCAGAGGAAGCAGGTGTTTGCTTCCTATCAACACCAAGTTGAAGGAGTTCTAACAACGCCTCCTTCGACGGAGGAACAGTAATTCCTAGTGATGGCCAAACCTATATAACATTAGAAAATTAAAAAGTTCCATCCAAGAGAACAGGCAGAGCCGTTTCTCTAAGAGAAGCAGTCCTGTGCCTTGAACCCTGGGGTTGACCTAGTGTTAATTGGTCTATGCTCCTCTTCAATCATTCCCTAGAGAAGACTGATCGAGCAGGAGCTTCAGCAAGAGATCAGAAGATCAAGGAAGAAGTCTGAGGCTTCTTCGACATCGAGGAAAACCCTAAAGGTGAAGAATCTCTCTTGGATTTCTTTCTACACCACCTCCTAAATCTCTCCATCTGTGAGGCAGACCACTCCCAGCATTCACTGTCCTGGTCACAGCGGCTCCCTTGGCAGGACGGACACAACAAATGTACGGCAAAAGAAGAAAACAATCACACCTGTAAAGTAAAAGCAAAAAAGATTTATTAAGTCAAATGGCAAGTTAAGTTGCAAGGCGAAGAGCGACAACATCTGTTCTCCACCAACCCGAAAGCAAAAGTGGTAACACAACACTAGTGTGTGAGTGAGCAGGTTAGAGGGCTACATCCCTACTAACTAGCGGGTGTGTGATTATACCCCCCTAAAATTCATATGGCTCGTCTTCAGACTTTGACGAAAGTAAAATTCATATAAATAGCGAAGGGTTTATATTTAGTGTCGAAACAAATATAAATTGGTCTAAATTTATGAATTTGGGATATGCAGCTTAGCAATCAGACTGTGAGGCCATTCAGTGCCAAAGTGCCCCTTGGGGAAAACCCTGCTGTTACATTATGAGGTAAATTTTGTTGTAGCGGTTGGACTGCCCGATGGAAGGAAAGGAACGGAGGTGAAGTACAAGGATGTAAAGTAAGTGCCGTGCTGGGACAAAGAAATGCTGCAAGGACCCTACCCAAAGTAACAGCTAAGTTACACCATATGTATATTAGGTGCCCATTGTGGTTCTTGCATGTGACAATTAATCTAAAATTTCATATCACCACCAACATACATAGACGACTTTCTGCATAAAGCAGCCAGCCAATTAGCCTTGACTTCATTGAGAAATAAGTGGGTTCTGGCGAGGATGCAAGCCAATAGTTGTCCTTACACAAAAACTTTAAGGTCAAGTCATTCAATGACCTATGAGTGACCTTGCCAAACGTTCTCGACTATCCTTGAGGCAGAGGTCAAACTCATTACAAGGTTTTAATTCATAGTTGACGTCTGATAATTGACAGAAATAGTCAGAATTGTAAACCACACATAAAACATTGACTCCCCATCGTGCCATATCTTGCTAATATAAAATATTATGGCAATTAAACTTATTTCTGTCAAGATCATCATTTGAAACCACCCCCTTCGCCTACGTGATGCGTCGTCTGCTCATCCGAAGCAGGTTTGGCACATGGCTCATATTTGACAGATGATTGGCCCCCTGGCGGTCTACATCTACCTTCATTAATGTCATGCACGAACGCAAATGGTAATCACAATACCTGACGTTTCTGCGCGTGGGTCGACATCGCGGTGGCAAAATTTAATCCAGTCAACACTCTCAAGCCACCGAGAAAAGAACTGGTTCCTCCAACCTTTAGCTTTGAGCCACACCAGCTGATTGTAACCTCAGTATCGCCACAACCAAAGTATGGAAGAGCCTTTGTCAGTGTAGCCATATCAAGAGTCGAAAAAAACTAGCTTATCTCCATATCTAACAACGGAAAAGAAAATAAATAATTCATAACTTTATCATTATTATTCTGATACCAATGAAAAATAAGATATTTCATAAACGAATCTATGAAAAAAGCAACTTACATGGGATAATTATGAAACAATACCAAAGAATTTTAAATTCAGAAGACAGGTGTTACGGTTACTCTTGAAATGTTTAGAATCAACCCTAGAATTAATATGTACTTACAGTATTACTGTACATTATAGCATCATACACTTTGGTCGAGTATGAGTAGTGCTCTCTCTCTCTCTCTCTCTCTCTCTCTCTCTCTCTCTCTCTCTCTCTCTCTCTCTCTCTCTCTCTCTCTCTCTCTCTCTCTCACGAAAGAATGACATAAGATTAATAAGTGTATAGACAATGATAGACAGGGTTTCGTAAATATACATATATATATATATATATATATATATATATATATATATATATATATATATATATATATATATATATATATATATATATATATATATTATGTGTGTGTGTGTGTGTGTGTGTGTGTGAATGTGAATCATTATACGAGGCTGTAGCATTCTACTCTCTCTCTCTCTCTCTCTCTCTCTCTCTCTCTCTCTCTCTCTCTCTCTCTCTCTCTCTCTCTCTCTCTCTCTCCCAAATAATGTATAATAATGCATAATAAGACTATAGCCTATGTGATTAAGAGAGAATTAACATATCTTGGAACCTAAGGGCTCGGCCAGGAGCCACATTTAAGTTAGAGAGAATGGAATTGAAAAATAAGAGAAACGCAGCATGTGGAAAATGAATTTGCGTTTGATACAATTTTCAAAAGTTTTGCACCTTTTGCTTATTGTATGCATAATATGTTATGTATGGTTATTCGTATATGATTTTGCGTTAATTGAATATGAATTCTTGTTTTTGGTCGTGTTTTCTGCATCTGTATATTCTATTTATTGCTATTATTTTTCATATGATTATAGCGTGGCGTCTATTTTTTTCCATCTCATATGCTATTCGAAGCAAAATTAGGCCTGCTACAATATCATGGGGACATGGCTGTATCTTTGTTGTTTCTTGTCAATCGTCTTAAGTATCTTAATAACCCAATTGGGGTCGAGTATGACATTGATTTCCAATAATAATTCTTGACTTCACAGGAGCACTTTGAAAAGAATCGGTTTGAAAATAAACGGGTTCATATAAAACGAAAACTAAGGTGGAACGCAATTCCAACCTTATTTTTTTTTTCTTTTTCAGCGTAGCCTCCTTAAAGTTAGGAAATCGATTCAGAGTGGGATCCCTGATAGGCCTAGCGAAGATTATGACAGGTTGGAACATGAATATTACAAAATGCAACAAAGTAATAGTATCTTGAGTGCTAGAAAGTTTTGCAATTGCTGTACAAAAGGATAGAAATATGTAGCAGTATTACTGTTTTATTCACTATGAATAGATGTTTTGTTATATGATATAATAGTGAAGTTATTATTATTATTATTATTATTATTATTATTATTATTATTATTACTTGCTAAACTACAACCCTAGTTGGAAAAGCAGGATGCTATAAGCCCAGGGGCTCCGAAAGGGAAAATAGCCCAGTGAGGAAAGGAAACAAGGAAAAAATAAAATATTTTAAGAACAGTAACAACATTGAAATAAATATTTCCTATATAAACTATAAAAACTTTAACAAAACCAGAAGAGAAATTAGACAGAATAGTGTGCCCGAGTGTACCCTCAAGCAAGAGAACTCTAACCCAAGAAAGTGGAAGACCACGGTACAGAGGCTATGGAACTACCCAAGACTAGAGAACAATGGTTTAATTTTGAATGTCCTTCTCCTAGAAGAGCTGCTTACCATAGCTAAAGTCTCTTCTACCAAGAGGAAAATAGCCACTGAACTATATGGTGCAATAGTTAAATCCTTGAGCGAAGACGAATTGTTTGGTAATCTCAGTATTGTCAAGGTGTATGAGGACAAAGGAGAATCTGTAATGAATAGGTCAGACTATTCAGTGTATGTGCAGGCAAAGGAAAAGTGAACAGTAACCAGAGAGAAGGATCCAATGAAGTACTGCTTGGCCAGTCAAGGGACCCCTAACTCTAGCGGTAGTATCTCAACGTAGCCTAACTATATATATATATATATATATATATATATATATATATATATATATATATATATATATATATATATATATATATATATATATATATATAGCGAGTAATATATGTAGCGAAAGTAAGATTCAGTTGTGGAACTTGGGGATAGTATTGATATATGATGCGCTATAGTAGTGAAGATGAGATATATTACTGAACATGTGATGTAGATTATGATATAGTATGAAAAATAATGGGAATCAAGTGAAGGGACATCAGGTTTCCATTTGTTTTAATTCAGGGAACGCTGGGAAAGTATTCGTAATAAAAAAAAAAGTTTAATAGAAAGAGATGCATATAGGAATAACGGGATTTAATAGAGAGAGAGAGAGAGAGAGAGAGAGAGGAGAGAGAGAGAGAGAGAGAGAGAGAGAGAGAGAGAGAGAGATTACAAGGGACTGGAGGAGTTATTCCTAATAACATCGAGAGAGAGAGAGAGAGAGAGAGAGAGAGAGAGAGAGAGAGAGAGAGAGAGAGAGAGAGAGAGAGAGAGATGCAAGATTACTTGCAAAGCTAAAGATTCTAGATGCTTTCTTAGGTCTATAAGCAAACTCATAAGCAGAACAGCACGGCATTGTGTACTATCGCGTCACTAATTATATGTAAAACAAAGAAAAAAAGTGTGGACATAATTATCAGCACTGCCGGACAGTGGCCACTGAGAGACTGATTGGTAGGTAGCCTGCCACCCGGGAACAATATGGCACCTATCGACGCAGTGTACAGTAACTCGTATGGCGCTACTTTTGTTTATATAGGTACTCTACTACAAAGTATTCTAGAAGTTTTATTCTAGCTGTGACCAAGTTGTGGAATTATCTTCCTATTCGGATAGTTGAATCGGTAGAACTTTAAAGATTCAAATTTGTAGCAATTTTTTTTTATGTTGAACAGGCTGACATAAGTCCTTTTATAGTTTATATATGAAATATCTATTTTGATGTTGACACTTTTTTAAGAAAAATATATAATTTAACTATTCATATCGTTTATTAATTTCCTTATTTCCTTTCCTCGCGGGGCTATTTTTCCCTGTTGTAACCCTTGGGCTATAGTATCTTGCTCTTCCAGCTATGGTTGTAGCTTAGCTAGTAATAGTAATGATAGTAATAATATATATACATACACACACACACATATATATAATATATATATATATATATATATATATATATATATATATATATATATATATATATATATATATATATATATATATATATATATATGTGTGTGTGTGTGTGTGTGTGTGTGTGAGAGAGAGAGAGAGAGAGAGAGAGAGAGAGAGAGAGAGAGAGAGAGAGAGAGAGAGAGAGAGAGAGGTCACCTCACTGCAATGACTCTGAGAATAAGAGTATCTGGACTGTAAAGCATCGACTAGACCTAGTACCTATGTTGGGCATGGCAACAGTTTTAAATGAGGCCCGAACCGCCCGAGGTTTGACTTGTTTACTTAAATATAATCATGGCAATGGAAGATACACATACAAATTCATGTTTTGTTCTCTATCATTTAGAAATCTCAAGTTACACTAAGAGAACTATCAGATACTTAAGTTGATTTAAATAGCAAAATTTTTTCCTGCTAGTCAGGGAGGTTTCCTTCTTTTGTTTTTCTTTTTTTTTTCTACAAGCGCATCTCACGAAAAATCGCCATTTCTCAAAATTGGGAACAGTTGCTATGTCGCAATTATACATCGTTATCAAACAAACAAAGTTGTTCCAAGGTTATCCATGCCTCTGCTACCCGCAAGCTGATTGGTTCTCTGGGGACAGTAAACAATCTCACGAGTAAGAAAAAAAAATGTAGCGATTGGCAACACCGACACCATCTCTTTCCTAACAAATTGTATACGAGTGTTTGTGTGTGTGTATATATATATATATATATATATATATATATATATATATATATATATATATATATATATATATATATAAAAGAGAGAGAGAGAGAGAGAGAGAGAGAGAGAGAGAGAGAGAGAGAGAGAGAGAGAGAGAGGGGGGGGGGGGGTGAAGATGCTGTATGGTGTGCAGCAGGGTTAAAAAACATCATTAAAAGACCATAATTTATTTAGAAACGTTTTGAACATTACAATGTTCGTTATCAATATGTAAAAAAATATAAATTTAAAATTGTTAACATTTACGCAATAATTCTCAAAAGAAAGTAAAAGAATATTAAAATGGTTTAAACATTAATGAATTTTAAACAGAAAATCGTAAAAAAAACACTAAAACGTAAGAGATCCAGTGCCCACCAAACCATCCACAGGAGAAGGTGAAGAACGAATTAATAAAAAAGATACCCACTTACTTCAATTATGCTAAGTATAGAGGAGAAGCAGAGGCGTTGAAGTTCAAAGAAGGAACAAACTGTTCGATGTATAATGACTCAGGGGTAGTTAAAAATTCACTGTTATGATCCACCAATAATTGATTTTTTTTTATTTACTTGGATTATGCACATGGTGGCATGATTCCTTATGTTAGAAAATTCAGGATTATCAAGTCTCTGACCAGTTCTAGAGCTGTATCCCATGTGGCTACAGTATCTCACCTGCAACAACCTACGGCAAGATCCAACATAAATTATGTTGGATGTCATGAAGGTCTGCAGTTTGTCCTTGTAGTAAAAGAAATACTTCAATTTTGAATGGATTGATTGGGATTAACTGGATATTGAGGCAACCGAACTCTTTTTCTATTATTTGTTCAAGTTTGATGGAAAACTTGTTTCTGATAGGTAAGGAATTGTAACAAAAGTATTTATCTCTTTTACATTATAAGATGGTATTGGAGTAGAGAAATGTCGCGAGAGGAGCTTGTTAATGATCTTGTAAACCATACTTTCAGGGTAAGAGTTTTGTGAGAAAAAATTTACCAAAAACAAAATCTCCCTATGAAAGAAGGACCAACTCGAAGAATAATGCAGAGCCCTATAAACCACTGTGTATATGACGTTTAGTTTAAAATTTAAAAAACAAGAACTATAAAAATTGTTGGCAAGTCCGGTGTATGTTTTTTTCGATACACAGATGTCGTAAATTCACCATTATCTCTGCTTACATTGATATCTAAAAAAGGTAGAGAGTTGTTGTTTTTCTTTTCCACGGTGAACTTCATATTTTAGTATTGCTTAATAATATGGCTCAAAGACATGTCGCTATGCCATGGCTGTTTGAATAACACCGAGAAAGTTGATATTTTTGCCTTGAATATGGAATCAATTAAGGCAACACTTCAAACACTGAGAGACCCAAAACTGGAGAAACCGACATTTGCTGACAAAGTTAAGGAAAAAATCTGTTGGTAATTAAATCAACAAATACATCTAGAATTACTGAAAGAAAACGCAATGTTGAACAAGCACTTAAAGACATTCCTATACTTACCACGCGGTCAACTAAGAATGGGAATGTTGTAAACTCTGCAAACTAAATGATCAGAGAAGAGGCTGCAAATAAAATTTAAACATTGGTTGCTGACACTGAAACGAGAAAAATCGGAAAACTGAAACCAAAAATAATGATATGCAATGTGTACAATGATGAAGATGGTGTAGAAATGTGTTTTGATTCGAAGAAATCGTTACCTGGACCAAATCCAAAATATAGAAGAGAAAATAACTGAAGTCCTGAATAAAAATGCTTCACTATGTGCTGAAATGTGATCCTGAAGTTCGGAGGGCTATTCATGATAATGGGGACAACGTTTCGTTACGATGGGGTACTTATAACATACGTGATAGATACCACGCGATCACCTGCTACCACTGTCAGAGGTATGGACATCTTGAAAAAGATTGTAAGTCTAAGAATGATGATAAAGTCAGCTGGAAATGTTCAGGAAAATATTCCACCAAGGAGTGTAATTCGCAAGTGTCAAATAGTATTAACTGCACAAAGTTAAACAAACCAAGTGGCCACATAGTAAATTCTAGAGAATGGAAAGCTTATGACTTGGAATTGAAAAGACTTGCAGAAAGTGCTGATCATGGTTACTAAGGATGTCATAAACTGTGGCTATGTAAATATACAATTTGTAGGTAATAAGACTATTCAAATTCGAGAATTGATAAATGAGAAATATTTGGACATACTAGTATTATCTGAAACACGGTTAAATAACTTGGACAAGGCAATGATCACTGAAATGACACCCCCACACACACCTTCTTTCACATACCGAGCGAAGGTAGGTCCGGTGAGGGTGTCGGACTCATTATTCATAAAAGTTATTCCGGGAATCGTATAACAGTGACGATTTAACAGTAAATGAACAATACGTGATATGAAACGTTAAATACTCTGAACGAACAAGGTAAAACGACAGTATAAGTCCTATGGAGAGTAGGGTTCCCCTGTTGTATGGGACCGGAAAAGCAGCTGTCAAAGTAAAGTAAAGTATGTCAACGACACCCTCGTGTTCTCCCAAACGCAGGAGGAACACCTGGGGCATGCGAGGACGCTTCTGAAGCGACTGCAGGAGAATGGCCTCATGGTACGCTTCGACAAATGCACTTTTGGGGCTGAGAAGGTGGAGTTCCTGGGGCACGAACTCTTAAAAAGAGGTGTGCGCCCTGTGATGTCAAAGGTGGATTCCATAAACAAGTTTCCGACGCCGACCTCCGTGAAGTCCCTCCAGCAATTTATCGGCATGGGAAACCACTACCGGAGGCTCCTACGCAACATCACCGGTGTAATGAACCCCCTTCTCAACGTTCTGAAGCAGAAACCGAAGAAGCTACAGTAGGGTCTACCTCAACAAGAAGCCTTCACGCAAACAAAGATTGCCCTCTACAAGGTCACAAGCCTGGCCTACCAGGACACCGGGGCCCCCCTGAGGTTAACTACGGACGTCAGTAACATTTTTCAGCAAGACGTTAAAACCACCCGAGACTTGCTACAGCACTTTCGACCGCGAGCTTCTGGCAGTGTACAACACCGTCAGACATTTCAAATACTTGCTGGAGGGAACCTCATTCACAATCCAGACGGACCACCAGCCTCTGGTCTACGCTTTCACTAAGCCTGGGGACGCATGGTCTGCCTGACAACAATGACATCTGGTGGCCATCTCCGAGTTTGGCTGTACTATCAGCTACATTACAAGAAGAAAGAATCCGGTGGCCGATGCTCTGTCAAGAATCAGTATCAAGTATCAACTCCATCCACATCAGGGTGGACTACGAGGACATCACCCAGGAACAAACAGCCGATTCCGCCACAGCAGACGCAAGGTCCTCCTCGACTTTCCTTCAATGGGAGGATGTCAAGTTACATCTCAACGGCCCCACTCTGCTCTACAATACCAGCACAGGCCGCCCTCGACCTTTCATCCCTCCATCGAGACGAAGGCTGGTATTCGACGTCATCCACATCCTCTCGCACCCCTCATCAAGGACTACCACGAAGCTGATGACCAACAAGTTCGTGTGGCCAGGGATTAGGAAGGAAGTACGCAAGTGGGCACGTGCATGCACGGCCTGCCAAACCAGCGAGGTCGGCCGTCACACCGAGTCAGAAGTCAACAGTTTCCCTTAACCCAAATGACGGTTCGGAAACATCCACGTCGACATCGTGGGGCCTTTACCCCACTTGGGTGACACCAGGTACCTCCTTACAGTCATCGACTGTTCAACGAGGTGGCCAGAGGTGACTCCCATGGCTGAAGCATTATCGGATGCCTGTGCCCTTGTCCTTCTCTCCAGCTGGATCAGCTTTTTCGGGGTCCCGGACGACATGACAACCGACAGAGGTCCCGCATTCATATTCATCTCGGACCTGTGGGCATCCCTTGCCCGCCTGATGGGGACCAACCTGCACAGCACAACGGCCTACAACCCCCCAGCCAATGGCATGGTCGAAAGAAGCCACCGGTCCCTAAAGGCAGCCTTAATGGCCTGATGCATAGATGAGCATTGGGTCAAGCAACTTCCCTGGGTCCTCCTCGGTCTTCTAATGGCCCCGAAGGCAAACGGCGACGCCTCCTTGGCAGAAAAAGTCTTTGGGGGAGACACTCATGGTCCCTAGTGAGTTCTTTCCTTCCTATCCAGACACCGAAGACGTCAGCCTCACCCAGCTATGGAAAAGGACAGGAAACTTACACCCTGCCACAAAACGTGCTCGGACAGGACAAAGCATTTCAGGCTGCCTGGCTGGATACCTGCCGCTGCGTCTTCACCAGGCAGGACGGTCGCCGCCCCCCGCATTCACGTCTTTACAAAGGGCCCTATTGCATGTTGAAGAGAACGAAGAAGGCATTTAAAATCATTGTCCATGGAGCAGAAGACTGTCTGACTGTGGATAGATTAAAACCTGCTCGTATAGAAAGCAACATCGACTTACAAGAGCAGCAAGGCCATCATCCACAAGTGCCTCCCCAGAACAAACAAATAGAGGACGCAAGAAACCCGACCAGACGTGGTTCAAAGAAACCACAACCAGCAGAACCCCCTGGGTGGTATCCTGCAACTGTGTATTGAGTGTAACGGCCCCCAGTCCTAGTGTCCCGATGAAAGAGCCGCCTGCAACCCCTGTCTCGCTACAGAGATTAGAATGCATATTTATGTTGATCCATTTATGTCCTTTTCATACAATCATTAAAAAAAATGTTAAAAATTGTCTTGGAGGGGCGAGTAGTTGTAAGGACAACGTCCTACAACGCTTGTAGCACTCCTTTTACCTTTGTACTGTGTGTACAGATTGCCTTGCCTTGTGCAAGACACGGGTTATTGCGTTGGCAGCCCGTAAAACCTTTGTACATATTTTGTGTAAATACCCTGTAAATATTGTTTATGCATTTAGGCACAGAATCATCTGCTCTTCATTCTTATGTAAGACTCATTGTTATATGTCAAGAGTGGTCTTTTGTATTAACCACAAAATATATGTAAGAAAACACAAATGCCCCGAATTTCTCACCTGTTCGCGGTTGGATGGTCACCTACCCAGGCCACTACAATTCCATCCGCACAGGTCAATGTATTCAATCCGTCTTCGAAATAAAGTATCACTCGACTATGGTCTGTCGCTTATACCTCAACACACACACACACACACACACACACACACACACACACACATATATATATATATATATATATATATATATATATATATATATATATATATATATGAAGACACAAAAGGAAAAGGTAAAAACTTAAGCTGTCCATCAGATAGGAAAAGACCTTTAGATTACTTGCTAAGCAGTCATATTAGCACATTATATATAAAATAAAACTGTGCCTATGGTCCTTTCTTAGACATTGTTAATTACCTGTACCAAAGGTCAACACTTAAATGTAAGCTGTGGTTTGTCTTAAATCTAACTTATCTGAGGTCATTGAGAAGCTAATTCTTTTATCGTCGCGAATTTGAAGATGCGCGTTGATAGAAAGTACCAAATCCAAACAATTTTGGTTCTTAGTGGCTCCATATACTGTATCCTACAGTCTAATTTTATCATGTGATAGTTGTGATTATGACAAATATATACTGAAAATTTGATTCAGTATTATAGGCATTATTAGACGAAGTTATATATATATATATATATATATATATATATATATATATATATATATATATATATATATATATATATATATATATACATACATCATACATATACCAAAGGCACTTCCCCCAATTTTGGGGGGTAGCCGACAACAACAAGAAACAAAACAAAAAGGGGACCTCTACTCTCTACGTTCCTCCAGCCTAACCAGGGACTCAGCCGAGTTCAGCTGGTACTGCTAGGGTGCCACAGCCCAACCTCCCACATTTCCACCACAGATGAAGCTTCATACTGCTGAGTCCCCTACTGCTGCTACCTCCGCGGTCATCTAAGGCACCGGAGGAAGCAGCAGGGCCTACCGGAACTGCGTCACAATACTAGAGTGCGGGGAGCAGTCACTCTCCCCCCAGCTCCATCTCTTTGTTGCTGTCTCACAGGATACTTTTACAGGAGAGGGGGTTCCCAGCCCCCTCGTCCCGTCCCTTTTAGTCGCCTCTTACGACACGCAGGGATAACGTTGGCGCTATTCTAATTGTTTTATGCCCCCGCGGCCACAGGGGGTATATATATATATATATATATATATATATATATATATATATATATATATATATATATATATATATATATATATATATATATAAATTGTGCGTAAAATTAAGTAGTCAGACCTACGAAATAATAAAGCTTCTATTTATAAATTAATTTGATTAGATAATTATTATTTTAGTATATATTATGTTTTAGTTATTCTCAGTGAAATCTTTTGAAAAGCTACAAATACTGGATAATATTCTAATGACAATTTGTAATCAATAAGTGGAGTATCAAATTATAGTAAACAAGCAAAACTCCACTATTCTGAAATATACTTTTTTGATATTACTTCATCCTAATTATATATAAGAAAATTAAGATATTTTGCATTATAAGAAATTATTAACTTAAAATAGATATATAAGTATAATAATCTAAAAAAAATTAAGTAAATTATAGGTAAATTTGCATACCAATTGCAAATTGATATGTAAAATTTATGACACACTACTAATATTTAATTCTACCTTCACAAACTTGCTTTCCTTCTGCTGTCATCATTTGTTTACTTTAAACTGCCACAATTTCTTATCTTTTAACTGACAATTGCCTACAAAATTTCCCTGAAGTACTTGTCTAGACAAGCAATCTGTAAGTGTTTAAACCAGGAAAAATTTAGTTGAATATTGTAGGGTATTTCAGTTTCTTCTTAAGTACACAAACTACTTTTTTTTCAAATGGTTTTCGTGTTTTATGCACTATAGATTAGTATTGGTGCAGTTTTGCATTCTATTATTATTATTATTATTATTATTATTATTATTATTATTATTATTATTATTATTATTAAGCTACAATCCTTGTTGGAAAAGCAGAATTCTACAAGCCCAGGGGCCCCAACAGGTAAAATAGCCCAGTAAGGAAAGGAAACTAGGAAAAATAAAATATTTTAAGGACAGCAACAATGTTAAAATAAATGATTCCTATATAAACTATAAATACTTTAAAAAACAAGAGGAAGAGAAATAAGTTAGAATAGTGTGCCCAAGTGTACCCTCAAGCAAGAGAACTCTAACCCAAGACAGTGGAAGACCATGGTACAGAGGCTATGGTACTACCCAAGACTATAGGACAATGGTTTGATTTTATCACTCCTATGTATAACAGTTACGAAGGGGGATCCCAGTAGGAAACAACGATATTTGGGTGGGCGACACAGAACAGACGAGTATGACTGCTAACATAACCTAACATAGTACGCCAGTTCCTTAACTGACTAGTCCCATTAACACGAATAACTGAAAGCAGTTGAATTAAGGAAAGCTGCTTATCACAGTAGCATATAGGTAAGTTTTTGGTTTTATTATAGTTACGGATGCGGAAAACTTTCCTACTAATAAAGTTTCTTTATTTTTAGAGAAAATGCCCATTTTCTTTGAAAATTATACTTAATTTCACCACAAATTAATACTTAGTGAAATTCACACACACACATATGTATGTATATATATATATATATATATATATATATATATATATATATATATATATATATATATATATACATACATATATATATATATATATATATATATATATATATATATATATATATATATATATATATATATATATATATATGTGGTATCATGTAGTCCCATGTAGCGAATGAATAAAGGGAGCCTCTACCTAGCACCCAAGCCATCAAGTCCTGCCTTTTAATCACTGCAACCTCTTGCATATTATATCATGGTGGCAGCGTGGTAACGCACCCCACGCCATTCCATCAACAAACCCGGACCATAGAGACACTTTACATACCTCTCCTGTCCGTAATAACTGAGAAGAGGACTCATAATCAGCCCAAGTTTATTACCAGCGGCCACAGATGACGCCATTTTCACCCAACAGCAACCGGACGAAGACTGTCATACCGGCCCAGATAACAACCATACATAACTTATATCGTCAGGATATGGCATAGAATGGACATTAGTGCACCGTGATTACAGTGAGAATAGTGAAGAAAGTTGTGAATAGATTACTTACAAGTATTTTGGCCATTGTTATCTGCGCACTACTTCACAAAAGGAGCCAAACAAAGACGTACATTCAGCAGTGTAAACAAAACTGAAAACCGTGCCGACTACCAGTGACAAATGTTTGTAGTGATTTCCAAACTCTTATTATATGTCTCTCTTTGTGAACCGTAAACTGTGTTATTAATCCAATCACTATCTATCTATTGTGTAACACCCTCTCGAAACCAAATCCAATCATGGCCCAGCCCAAATGCCCAAGTATGGACTGGGCTCACCAGCCCCTGGCCGAATCGTTTCGTGCATTCAAGGCACGCATGAACTTATACCTCGAAGACCAGGAAGTCACAGACCCAGGCAAGCAGGCAACTAAAATTAAAATTGTCCTCGGCGATGAGGGGATGAGGCGTATCTTGGCGAGTGGCCTCACTGAACAGGAGCAACGTGTGCCGCATAACATATGGAGGCCTATTGAAAGTGAGGTTGATGCAACGGTCAAAATAAATTTCCGAGTTCACCGCCTCGAATTTGCAAATACCAAACAGAAACCTGCTGAAACGATCAGTCAATTCCTGGCCAGACTCCGTGAAAAAGCAACAAAGTGTGAGTTTGAAGACGGAGAACTCAACGAACGACTTATCGAAATGACCATACTACAAACACAATTCGAAGAATTTCGGAAAGAACTCCTAACTAAACCGAAGGGATATGCTGTGAGCAACGTTCTAGAGAGAGGTCGGGAATACGAGGCCATTGCGGCCTCCACGGCATCATTACGCTCCATACAGATGAGCTCTGAGAACACAAGTACAAGCCATACCAACGTGGATGCAATTCGAAGGGAAAGCAACGAGCCACGGAACAAACTGCAAGCCACGGACAACCCCTGCTGGAACTGTGGGCTTAGCCATCCCATAAGGTCATGCCCTGCTTACCATGACAGATGCAGTGGTTGTGGCATCAAGGGGCACTGGAAAAAGATGTGCCGCAAAACTGATGGAGGCAGAACAATGCCAGGAGACAACACGCAGCAGACACGTCAGAGCAAGACAAGAGGGCGCTTCTACCGACGGCCGAATCGGACTCCTAACCACAGGCAACACGAAGTCATGGTTAATGAAAACCCTAATCTTGATGAAGAAACAGATTATATGCCAAACTTCGACATGATAACGATATCCGACATAGGAGTGGCACCGAAACGAGAAGCATTCTCAAAGCTCATGGTCAAGCATGAAAACCCCCCAGCCTATGGGCCCCTGAAACTCAAAATCGACACTGGTTCCGGTGGCAATACGCTGCCCTTGCGGACATACAAGCAAATGTTTGGTGATGCACCCACCAGCCTCGTACTATCCCCAGAACCGTCAGTAAGACTAACATCATACAGTGGCGACAATATTCTCTGACTAGGGTCACTAATGCTCAGCGTCCGCAAACTCAGCAACCCAGCATTCTCGCAAGAAAAGTTCTTCGTGGTCGATGTGTCTGGTCCAGCCATACTTGGCCTTCCCTCATGCCAAAAACTCGGTATTGTGGATATCAATGTCAACGACGTTACTGGAATACCTGAGCAACCAAGCCAACAAGGCCCTATTAGGTCAGTCGAACAACTAAAAGCGCAATTCCCAGCACAGTTTGACTGTATCGGCAAACTAAAAAAGCCCGCGATGCTCCACCTCAAGGATGATGCAATACCTTTCTGTGATCCGCCCCGTAAGGTGAGTATCCACCTGAAGCCCCGCATCAAGTCCGAACTTGACACTATGGAGAAAGAGGGGGTTATCAGACGTGTAACGGAACACACAGACTGGTGTAGCAGCCTTGTGTATGTCACAAAACCCGATGGAAGCCTACGGATCTGCCTGGACCCCAAGCGGCTCAACCAAAACCTCAAAAGATGTCCCCACAAGATTCCCACTCTAGAAGAGATCAACCCGGTATTCTCCAAAGCGAAAGTGTTCTCCAAGCTAGACGCCAAAGCAGGCTACTGGAGTATACCACTACAAGAGGACTCACAACTACTGACAACGTTCCGAACACCACACGGCCGGTATTGTTGGACAAGGTTACTATTCGGGCTGAATGTAATCCAGGACATATTTCAAGCCAGGATGGACTCCATCATCGAGAACCTCCCAGGTGTTGTTGGCATCGCTGATGACGTGGCAATATGTGGGAAAGACCAGTCGGAACACGACAAAAACCTGATGGGGTTCATGCGGCGTGCAGCCCAACACGGACTCAGCCTAAACTCGAAGAAATGCTCCATTTCAAAACCAGAAATCGAATTTTTCGGAACACGCTATACCAGCAAGGGCATGATGCCAGACCCGTCAAAGGTACACGACCTGCATAACATGCCGTCACCCTCCAATAAAGAGGAACTACAGAGATTCCTGGGAGTAATGACTTACCTCAGCCCCTATGTACCACATTACTCAGCTCAGTCACAAAGACTTCGAGATCTGGTCAAGGAAGATGTGCCCTTCCAATGGGAAGAAGACCACGAATCCACCTATCAACACCTGAAACGCCAAATAGCGCCATCAAGCACGCTGTCTTACTATGACCCAACTCGACCTGTGGCTCTTGAAGTCGATGCATCGCAAAAAGGCCTCGGGGCGGCCCTCATCCAAGACGGGAAGGTAATAGCATTCGCCAGCAAAGCCCTGACACCAACGCAAGGCAAATTACAGCAATATCGAGCGAGAGGCCCTTGGACTAGTACACGGCGTGCAACGATTCCATACCTACCTATGCGGAAGAGACTTCGAAGCTGTCACTGACCACAAACCCCTTGTTAATATCTGGGAGAAGCCACTGATCAGTGCCCCACCTAGACTACAACGTCTCTTCTTGAAACTGCAGGGGTATGACATGAGGGTCAAGTACAAGGAAGGACGAACCCTTGTACTCTCTGACGCCCTATCACGCCTTCCTAACCCACAAAATGACAAGGAAATCCCTTTGGATACACGAGTGGACGGACTGGAACTAGATGACATCGATGTGATATCAGTTGCACTCATAAAATTTAGTCCCCAGATTTTGGAAGAGGTCCGCCATAGGTCTGACACCGACCCAGTGCTGCGCACTCTCAAGCATACTATCATCGAGGGTTGGCCTAACTCAGTAAAAGGCTGTCACCCCGATATCCGCCAGTTTTTCTCATACAGAGAATGCCTTGCTGTGGAAGACGGAGTCATATTCAAAGGGCGACAAGTTATCATCCCCAAAGAGGTCAGAGGCCGGATACTGGACCAGCTCCACCAGTCCCACCAAGGGATCACAAAAACACAAGCCCTGGCACGGGAGTGTGTATTCTGGCCCAACATCACAAAGGATATAGAGGACAAGGTCAGGGCATGTGACATATGCCAGAAGTACCAGCCCCAGCAAAGTCCTAGTGAAACCACGCATCATGACATTCCCCCAATGCCCTGGTTCAAAGTTGCTTCGGACATCTTCCAAATTGGCCACAAGACATATCTGATCACAACTGATTATTTCACAAAATTCCCAATAGTCACCGAACTAAAAAACCTGTCATCTGAAAGTGTGGCCAACCACCTCAAATTCCTGTGTTCGCTGTTCGGATGCCCCAAAACCCTGATTTCAGACAACGGACCTCAATACACGGGAGCAGCCATGAGGGACTTCACAAAAGCCTGGGGTATTGAGCACATCACATCAAGCCCACATTACCCTCAGTCCAATGGCTTCGCAGAGCGCGCAGTTGGAACATGCAAGGCGATTATCAAAAAATGCCTTGAGACAGGCGGTGATATGCATACCCCTGTACTGCATTACTCCACTTACGGGCCACCCCGATCGACAATAAGACAACCAGCCCCGCAGAGCTCATGTTTGGTCGCAATGTGACCACTGACCTACCAGGCCGATACGAACCACATCTCTCACACATCACGACCCGCAACCACCTCCAGGACCGCCTAGGACCAAATCACACACAACGGCACTTCACAGACCTCCAACCCGAACAACCAGTCCGAATATTCGACAAGGCCTGCCACACATGGGTGCCAGGCAGAGTGGTACGTAAGTCAGAAGAACCCCAATCATACATTGTGGAAGCCCAAAACGGAGCGTGCCTCAGGAGGAACCGGTCCCACATCCGTCCGACACCGCTCGCGACAAACACAGAACCATCCAACACCCGGCAGCAGGCTCCATCATCAGCAGCACAGCCTCCACCACGACCCGCCGATATATCGCTGCCGCCACCTAGTGAGACCGAAATAACCCACCAAAGACCCTCAACTAGTGATAACACTACAGACCTGACAGCGGTGTATACTAAGTCAGGCCGGCTGGTGAAAGCCCCATCCAGATATATTGAAAGTAACGCGGTCACATACCGTAAATTCCCTTAAAGTGTTAAGTTAAATAGTAATATACAACCCCCCCCCCCTCGTTTCATGACCGAAAATTCTGAGAGGTCGTTACCAGAGTTTGAAACTCAAGAAAAGTTATGTCTCAGGACTGATAAGTGATTCAGAATAATGAATTTTATTTGAAAATTTACGAGTCTTGGACTGGAGAACAGGCTCTATTTCGAACACTCGTTACATGTGTATTAGGTTTCCATTTTGTTTTAATATATTTTGAGCTGTAACAAACACTATTCGGACCAAAGTCTGCAAAGATGATAGCTATTATGTTTATATTACTATCCACAATCACAAATTGTACTATGCATGTTTATTGTGAAGGGATGAAAACAATGGAATACGTTTGAATATGGAATTGTTCCGTAACCGAAATACAAACCACGCTATTTACATTGGGTTTACCTTTTAGCGCAGCTGAAATGGCGAGCCATTAGAATTTAACGAGGGTGTATTACCCCCGCGCTAGTTAGCGGGGGGGGGGGGGTAGGGGAGTGGTAGCTAGCTACCCCTCCCCCCCTCACACGCAGATGAATGCTCACTTTCACTTTTGGCTCGGACTGTGACAGACGTCTCTGTCTTGGTCCTCTCTTGGCAGCCATTGTTTGTTTTGTCTTTACTTAATCGCTTACTTTTCTTTTACTCAATATATATGTAAACATGTTTTCATGTTTGTATATATATTTGAGTATAGAGATCAGTAAGTTTCCTTTTCAGATTTGTGTGTGTAGTGTACGATATCTACGTGGTGTCCTCGGCAGTTTGGCCACCACGGCGTTTTTTATGGGTGGCGTTCGAGTTTGACTTCGGTCTTTCTCTCTCTCTCTCTTGAGGTCGTTCACCCTTTTACTACGTGTTACTACGCCCTTGTAGCTTCCTTTCCGTGTGGGGGGGGGGGGTTGCTACGCCGTACGTTTGTCTCAATTAGTTTATGAATCTAATTGTAGTTGTTTTTTTTTTTTCTCAGCTTGTAGAACGATTCCTTTCGGGGTTTTCGTTCTTTCTTTAGTGTTCATTCATTTTTAAATTACATAATTACATAGTTACATAATTATAATTGTTATAATTCTGTTTTGGTTACAGCTCTCCTTCCGTGAGTGTAAGTGGTTGTGAGGGCACGTGCCTGTTGTGTAATTCTTGTTTCCTTTCCCTCGGGATTCCTCTTCCGAGCCTTCCCGGGGGAATGAATGTGTACTAATGATTTTTGTTTTATTTTTTTACAGTTACCGATCTAGTTCGTTTCTGTAATATGGCAACAGTGTGAGCTGTCTTGTTGAGGCCTGGGGATTCGGCTGTTGCTGCCTCCCCCCTTGTATTTTCGTCAGGGGCGTGTCTCCTTCTACTGGAAGTACTCCCGTGATGACGGACAGCTCTCCAGTTCATTTTAGAACTCTCAGGAGGCTTGCCTCCTTGGGCGGGTAACTTTCCTTCCGAGGGAAGTTTTTCCTGTCCAGGCTTGAGTTTTTCCCCTTTTGGGGGGTTCTTCTCTTGCCTTTTTTTCGTGCGACTATGCTCTTGGTGCTGAGCGGTCACACCTGCAGTTTCGCTCAAGGGGCTGGGCAACTGCAGGAGCTCCTCTTCGGCTGACCAGTCTCTTCTACGAAGTGTTTCTCTTTCGTTCGCGAGAGAGTACACTCATGGAGACTCCTCTTCGGAGGATTCTTCTGCTGCTGTTGCTGTTGGCCTCCCTCGCCGTAAGGCCCACCGTCCGCCTCGTCGTAAGGGCCACTCATCTCCCTATTAGGGTGCTAAGAGGCGCCTTTTTGAATCTCCGTTTGCAGCCTACAACTCCCTTTTCTTGATCTTCCGCCTTGGTGCAGATGGACAGCAGTCTGATCTCGTCTTCCGACGGGCAACGGTCTTCCCGACGGACAACGGTCTTCCGACGGACATTAGTCTCCCGGCGGACAGACAACGGTCTTCCGACGGACATCAGTCTCCCGACGGACAACGATCCCTTCGGGGCAAAGGGTTGCCTCCCACGGGGGTTCTTCCCTTGCGTGTCAGGGTTCCCCTGCGCGCCCTTCTGCTGTGTTCTCTCCTGCTCCTGCTCAGTGTTAGCGCACAGGTGCTCTCCTGCTCATCAGCGCTCTCCTGTTCGTCAGCGCTCTCATGATGATCATCCCTGCTGTTCCTGTTGGTTCCTGTTACGCGCCCTGTGCGTCCACGTTCGCCCTCGCGATCTAGAACTTCGGTGCAGGTCTGGGTCAAGGACTCTTCTTCTATGCGCAGGCTTCCACGCGTTGCCTTCTGCTCGTCAGCGATCATCAGCTCGCCAGCGATCACCTGTCTCTCGGCGATCTCCGGATCGCCCGCGTGTGTTACAGCCGGCACGCCAACGTTCTCCAACACTTCTGAAGGAACATGGTTCGCCAGCTACTAGCTCACCTGCGCATGCTGCCCGCCATCGCGCGATCGCCCACCTGCGGATGCTGCTCGCCATCGCGTGATCGCCCACCTGCGGATGCTGCTCGCCATCGCGCGATCGCCCACCTGCGGATGCTGCTCGCCATCGCGCGAGCGCCCACCTGCGGATGCTGCTCGCCATCGCGCGACCGCCCACCTGTGGATGCTGCTCGCCATCGCGCGACCGCCCACCTGCGCATGTTGATCGCCATCGCGCGACCGCCCACCTGCGCATGCTGATCGCCATCGCGCGATCGCCCACCTGCGCATGCTGCTCGCCATCGCGCGATCGCTCACCTGCGCATGCTGCTCGCCATCGCACGATCGCTCACCTTCGCATGCTGCTCGCCATCGCGCGATCGCTCACCTGCGCATGCTGCTCGCCATCGCTCGCCAACGCGTCGACATGCCACAACGCGCCATCGCCAACCTGCGCGTTAGCGCTCACCAGCTCACCACCGATCGCCTGTTGATCCATATCGCCAGCGGTCTTCCTCGCCCACGCGGCAGCGCGTTTCCTCGCCATCGCGCTAACGCTTGCGTTCGCCGCCTCGGACTCGCGCTCATTCACCTGCCCATACACATACATACAGTGAACCCTCGTTTATCGCGGTAGATAGGTTCCAGTTGCGGCCGCGATAGGTGAAAATCCGCGAAGTAGTGACACCATATTTACCTATTTATTCAACATGTATATTCAGACTTTTAAAACCTTCCCTTGTACGTAGTTCTGTTAACAAACTACCCTTTAATGTACAGAACACTTAATGCATGTACTACAGTACCCTAAACTAAAACAGGCACAAATATTAAAGGTGATTTTATATCATGCATTTCCTAAACACGCTAAAAAGCACGATAAAAAATGGCAACCAATGTTTTGTTTACATTTATCTCTGATCATAATGAAGAAACAAACTGGAGGTAGAGCTTTGCTTATTACCCAGACATATTTCCCATACTTTTCCCTTAGAACTACATCACATCTTCCTACTTTAGATATATATATATATATATATATATATATATATATATATATATATATATATATATATATATATATATATATATATATATATGTGTGTGTGTGTGTGTATATATATATATATTTATATGTATACACATATACATACCTACATATATACATAAATACATGCATACATATATATATATATATATATATATTACTGTATATATATGGGTTATGGAAAAAATCCGCGAAGTGGTGAATCCGCGATGGTCGAACCGCGAAGTAGCGAGGGTTCACTGTACATACATACATACATATATACATACACACCCCCCCAATGGGAACCCGGGGTTTTGGGTGGGGAAAAAATATTGGGAAAACTTTATATAATGGTAAAACAAACCTTTTCTTTCTCTATACATTATTTTCTTGGATGTATAATAAATGCATGGAAAATTGCACAAATTATCTATATCCTATACTTCTAGAATATTTTCCATTTATTTGTTGACATTCTATGAAGTGGTTGTATTCGCTCCCGTTCGTTCGCATGTACATGCGTGTTAACCAGTTTTAGAACTTCTGCGCATAAACTCCTTCTCCCTTTGTTTTGACGAATAGGATTACTTATTTTCTTAAAAGCCCTCCTCATTTTTACCCGCGACATTCAAGTATTTGACCCATCTAATACTGTATGTATTCGTTGTTGCAATGCCTATGTGTGCTTATTTCTTTTTACTTGCGTCATTCAAGTATACTATGAGACATGACACTCCTAATACCGTTTGTATGTATTCATTGATGCAGTACCCATGTGTATATTTCTCGTTTTCTCAAATTTAAAGTCATTTCCTCCGTTATTACAACATTTTAATGTATTTACATAAAATAATATTTATTCTTTCCTTCTCTTTATCTTACTAATTGTTCATCATTTCTATTTTTTTCCTGTTATTGCCATATTACATTCAGTTTTCACATATCTAATACAGTAGTACCTCTACATACGATCTTAATTCGTTCCGGGAACTGCTTCGTATGTAAAAACGATCGTATTTTGGAGCAAATATTCCCATAAGAATACACTGTAATTTGTTTTTTTCAATATTTAACTTAGCCGGTGATTATAATAGCTGCAACTCTGTTGCTCGACAGAAAACTCTAAGGAAAAATTCGCCAGCGATCGCTATACAGGTTGCGGGTGTGCCCAACAGCGCCATCTGTCGTCCAAGTACCCAGTACTCAATGTAAACAAAGATCTCAATTTTCTCTCTGTCGTGCTCCCGACAAGACGTGCTTATTCGCTGTTGCTTACTGGATTTGTTTTCACAACTAATTGGCGAAGTACACTATTCTAGTTTTGAGCTTTCGCTGTGCAGGCTTTTTCTTCACAATTCCTTGAACTCTTTTGATTACGGATTCTTTGTTGATGACCTTTTGATAGTTTTTGAATTCCCCTTTGACCAATTCAAAATGGCTGACCCTTCACAAGTCCCAAAATTTAGGAAGTGCAATGCTAGGGACTGTTCAAGGCGTCTTCCGAAGGCCTCTATCGACCCTCACACTGTTTGTTCCAATTGTCGGGATAAAACCTGTCAATTGGAAGATCGATGTGAGGAGTGCGTTGGGCTTTCGGAATTCGATTTTATCGAATTCCAAAAATATACACGTAGGCTAGAGAGAGATAGAGTTAGGAGAAGTTCCTCTCGTTCTATTGACATTTCCTCTCCTCATGCCCCACAACCTATTCCTTCCCCTGTAGTGGTTGCTCCTAATCCCCCTTCTGGCACTCAGGAACCTTCGATGGCTGATATGATGCGTGCCATCCAAGCTCTGGGTGAGAGAGTTGAGTCACTGGCTAGTGACCGTAATCAGCTCATGGCGGATGTCAAGGAGCTGAAGTGTAAAAGTGCAGTGGGAAGTGACAAAGTGAGTGATAGTGTTGTGGATAGTGTTGCGCTTGAGGGTTCGTCTGTTCGTGCCTGTCGTCCTCCTAGTCCGGGACCTCTTGCAAGCTCCCAAGTCCAGGGGAGAAGCAATGTTGTACGACAAATGGGTTCGAGAGGCTTTAATCAGCGAACAGACGTTCCCTCTGTGGTTTCGGGCGTATCTACCCAAGATCGCCCCCACCACACAAAGACGAGAGAGCCCATTTATACCTCGTCTGCGGAAGAGGTTTCTCGCAAGAAACCATGGACCAAGGTCTCACGACCGTTGAAGCGCAAGTCGGTCCCTTCCGCGCAAGTCCAACGGCCCAGCTGTAGCCACTGGGTCAGTTCGGACTCGCTGCAGTCATCCGATGACTGCTCACCTCCTAAGAGAGGTAAAGCGGTACCGCTTCAGACAGTTACACCGTCTGTCGCCGCACCTGCTCCTGTAGACCCTAAGTGGTCTTTACTGCAAGACATGCAGTCGCAACTCACGTCGCTTATGCAGGACTTTCGTGCGGAGAAGGTTGCTGCCGCACCAGTAGCTAGTGCAGCTCCTTGCCTACAACCACCCACACGTTCGGTTGTGCGTCCTGGGGACGCTGAGGTAACCTTCTCACGCACTCCAGTTGAGAGAGTTCCGCCACCCATGCGTTCCAGTGTGATCTGCCAGCCGCATGTTGACGTTCAGCGACGCACGGAGGTATCCGTTGACGTCCGTGAGGTTCAACAACCGTCAGAGTTGTTTTGTTTTGACGCGGTGCGTCAACCTCCGCAACCCAGTGTGGTTGCCACTGCGCACCCACATCAGTCTAGACAGTCTGGAGTAGACGCTGTGCGTCCCCGCGCTGCTATGGTTGTTGCCAGCTCTCAGACTGGGCAACAGTTCCATGACGTTGCGTCCGGCTCAGTCACGCATGCACCCGTGCGGCCGGACTCAGCCAACCAGCCGTTACCCACTCCGTTGCCGTTCCCTCATCAGTTATCGGATGAGGGACTTTCTGATGATGATGGTGCTGCTCATGAAGATGAACCACACTCAGAACTGGACGAGCCCAAGTCTACGCAACCCTCTTTGGACTTTAGGAAAGTTTTGGCCCTGTTCAAAGAGATGTTTCCGGACCAGTTTGTGTCTGTAGCTCCGCGTTCGCCTCCGTCAGAGTTTGTGTTAGGCATGCCGTCAACTGCTCCTGCCTTTACTAGACTCGTCCTCGCACGCTCGTCCAAAAGAGCTTTGCGAGTGATTGGAGAATGGCTGCAGTCCAAAAAGAGTTTAGGGAAGACAGCTTTTATGTTTCCCCCTGCTAGACTCTCTTCTAGATCGAGCGTCTGGTATGCAACGGGAGAAGTTCTCGGCTTGGGAGTTCCTGCCTCTGCCCAGGGCGACTTCTCAAGTCTTGTAGACTCTCCCCGCCGCCTAGCCATGAGACGCTCGAAGATATGTTGGTCATCTTCGGACCTGGACCACCTTTTGAAAGGGATATTTAGAGCCTTCGAGGTATTCAACTTCTTAGACTGGTGTCTAGGAGCTCTAAGCAGAAAGATCTCTCCGACGGAGAAGGAGACTTCCTTGCTCATTATGTCCTGCATGGACAAGGCCATACGTGATGGGTCAAATGAGCTTGCTGCATCCTTTGTGTCCGGAGTCCTCAAGAAGCGTGAGAACCTGTGTTCATTCCTTTCAGCTGGAGTTACACCATGCCAGAGATCCGAACTTCTGTTTGCTCCTCTTTCTAAGTGCCTTTTTCCAGAGGACTTGATTAAGGAGATTGCTGCTTCTTTGATACAGAAGGATACCCATGATCTTGTTGCGTCCTCTGCTCGCAAAGCTACCCCTTTGCCTACCTTGCCAGCGAGACCAAGGATGGACACTCCAGCGTCACGTTTTATTCCGCCCTTTCGTGGCAGAGCCTCCAGCAGAGGAGGTGCTCGTGCCGAAGGGAGACGTGGAAAGAAGAAAGGAACCAAGTCCTTTAAGGGCAGAGTCTGACTGCCAACTTCTTCAGACAGCAGTGGGAGCCAGACTCAAGAACTTCTGGCAGACCTGGGAAAAGAGAGGCGCAGATGCTCAATCTGGGAAGCTGCTCAGAGAAGGGTACAAGATCCCGTTTGTACGAAATCCCCCTCTAGCAACGTCCCCCATCGATCTCTCTCCCAGGTACAGAGAGGAAGACAAGAGACGGGCATTGAAACAGGAAGTGTCTCTCTTACTAGAGAAGGGAGCGGTAGTCAAAGTCCTGGACCATCAAACCCCAGGATTCTACAACCGTCTCTTCTTGGTGTCCAAGAAGACAGGAGGGTGGAGGCCGGTGCTAGATGTCAGTGCGCTGAACGTCTTTGTCACAAAGCAGACGTTCTCCATGGAGACCACAAAGTCGGTTCTAGCAGCGGTCAGAAGGGAAGACTGGATGGTCTCGTTAGACCTAAGGGACGCCTACTTCCACGTCCCCATCCACCCGGACTCCCAACCTTTTCTGAGATTCGTTTACGAAAAGGTTGTCTACCAGTTTCAAGCCCTGTGCTTTGGCCTAAGCACAGCTCCTCTTGTGTTTACGAGGCTGATGAGGAATGTAGCCAAATTCCTTCATTTAGCGGACATCCGAGCCTCCCTCTATTTGGACGACTGGCTTCTCAGAGCTTCTTCCAGTCGTCGCTGTCTGAAGGATCTAAAGTGGACTCTAGATCTGACCAAGGAATTGGGTCTCCTTGTCAATATGGAAAAGTCTCAAGTGGTCCCATCCCAAACTATTGTGTATTTAGGGATGGAGATTCACAGTCTAGCTTTTCGGGCTTTTCCGTCGGCCCCCAGAACAAGCCAAGCCCTGTTATGCATCCAGAACATGCTGAAGAAGGAACGTTGTTCAGTTAGGAAGTGGATGAGTCTGATAGGGACGCTATCATCCCTGGAACAGTTCGTAGCATTAGGAAGACTACACCTCCGTCCTCTTCAATATCACCTAGCATTTCACTGGAAAAAGGACAAGACGCTAGAAGCGGTCTCGATTCCCATTTCCGAGAAGATGAAGTCTTGCCTGACATGGTGGAAGGACAGTATCAACCTCAGAGAGGGTCTGCCCCTGGCTGTTCAGACTCCCAACCACGTTCTCTTCTCGGACGCATCGGACGTAGGCTGGGGCGCGACATTAGACGGTCGGGAATGCTCGGGAATATGGAACTCGAGTCAAAGGACAATGCATATCAACTGCAAGGAGCTACTGGCAGTACATCTGGCCTTGAAAAGCTTCAGGTCTCTCCTTCAAGGCAAAGTGGTGGAGGTGAACTCGGACAACACCACGGCTTTGGCGTACATCTCCAAGCAAGGAGGGACCCACTCACTGACGCTGTACGAGATCGCAAGAGACCTCCTCACCTGGTCAAAAGGTCTAAACATATCGCTACTTACGAGGTTCATCCAAGGCAACTTGAATGTCATGGCAGATTGTCTCAGTCGGAAGGGACAAATTCTTCCAACAGAATGGACCCTCCACAAGGATGTATGCAAGAGTCTTTGGGCCACCTGGGGCCAGCCGACCATAGATCTCTTCGCAACCTCGATGACCAAGAGGCTCCCAATTTATTGCTCACCAATCCCGGACCCAGCAGCAGTTCATATAGATGCCTTTCTCCTAGATTGGTCTCATCTAGATCTATATGCATTCCCTCCGTTCAAGATTGTCAACAAGGTACTGCAGAAGTTCGCCTCTCACGAAGGGACAAGGTTGACGCTAGTTGCTCCCCTCTGGCCCGTGAGAGAATGGTTCACCGAGGTACTTCGATGGCTAGTAGACGTTCCCAGAACACTTCCCCTAAGGGTGGACCTTCTACGTCAGCCACACGTAAAGAAGGTACACCAAGGCCTCCACGCTCTTCGTCTGACTGCCTTCAGACTATCGAAAGACTCTCGAGAGCTAGAGGCTTTTCGAAGGAGGCAGCCAGAGCGATTGCTAGAGCAAGGAGAACATCCACCCTTAGAGTCTACCAATCGAAGTGGGAAGTCTTCCGAAACTGGTGCAAGTCAGTATCAGTATCCTCGACCAGTGCCTCTGTAACTCAAATAGCTGACTTCCTCTTATATCTGAGGAAAGAACGATCTCTTTCAGCTCCCACTATCAAGGGTTACAGAAGCATGTTGGCATCAGTCTTCCGTCACAGAGGCTTAGATCTTTCCAACAATAAAGATCTACAGGACCTCCTTAAGTCTTTTGAGACCACGAAGGAGCGTCGTTTGGTTACACCTGGTTGGAATTTAGACGTGGTACTAAGATTCCTCATGTCAGACAGGTTCGAGCCGCTACAATCAGCCTCCCTGAAAGATCTCACCTTAAAGACTCTTTTCCTGGTTTGCCTAGCCACAGCTAAAAGAGTCAGTGAGATTCATGCCTTCAGCAAGAACATCGGTTTCTCATCTGAAACGGCTACATGTTCTCTACAACTTGGTTTTCTAGCCAAAAACGAGCTACCTTCTCGACCTTGGCCAAAATCGTTCGATATTCCAAGCTTATCGAATATGGTTGGAAATGAACTAGAAAGAGTCTTATGCCCGGTCAGAGCTCTTAAGTTCTATTTAAAACGAACTAAACCTTTAAGAGGCCCGTCTGAAGCTTTATGGTGTTCAGTTAAGAAACCATCTTTGCCTATGTCAAAGAATGCCTTATCCTATTTTATCAGACTGTTAATAGGAGAAGCTCATTCCCATCTGAATGAGGAAGACCAAGCTTTGCTGAGGGTAAGGACACATGAAGTTAGAGCTGTCGCAACTTCCGTGGCCTTTAAACAAAATAGATCTCTGCGAAGTATAATGGACGCAACCTATTGGAGAAGCAAGTCAGTGTTCGCGTCTTTTTATCTTAAGGATGTCCAGTCTCTTTACGAGGACTGCTACACTGGGACCATTCGTAGCAGCGAGTGCAGTAGTGGGTGAGGGCTCAACCACTACAATTCCCTAATTCCATAACCTTTTTAATCTTTCTCTTGAAATGTTTTTATTGTTGTTTTTTTTGGGTTGTCCGGAAGGCTAAGAAGCCTTTCGCATCCTGGTTGATTTGGCGGGTGGTCAAAGTCATTTCTTGAGAAGCGCCTAGATTAGGGGTTTTGATGAGGTCCTGTTGTATGGGTTGCAACCCTTGATACTTCAGATCCTAGGGGTCGATCAGCATCCTGAGAGGATCGCGAGGCTCCGTAAGGAAGACGTACTTAAAAAGGCAGAGTAATTGTTCAAGTCGACTTCCTTACCAGGTACCTATTTATTTTGTTTTTGTTATTTTGATAACTTCTAAAATGAAATAAAAATTCTTAGCTCATAATAATGTAAACATATAATGCTAGTCTCTACCCACCCCCCTGGGTGTGAATCAGCTATTATAATCACCGGCTAAGTTGAATATTGAAAAATGTTATTTTTATAATAAAATAAATTTTTGAATATACTTACCCGGTGATTATAAATTAAAGGACCCTCCCTTCCTCCCCAATAGAGACGCAGTGGACCGAGGAGAAAATTGAGTTCTTTGTTTACATTGAGTACTGGGTACTTGGACGACAGATGGCGCTGTTGGGCACACCCGCAACCTGTATAGCGATCGCTGGCGAATTTTTCCTTAGAGTTTTCTGTCGATCAACAGTGTTGCAGCTATTATAATCACCGGGTAAGTATATTCAAAAATTTATCTTATAAAAATAACATAATTCATTCCTCAGCCCAAAAACCCATGATAACTCCTTAATAAATTGCTACACATAATTACACATAACATTGATACAATTGCATAATACAGAAATATCTAAAAAAGAATAATAATAAAGAAATAATAAATAAAAAAGGGGTTTTTAAATATTTAACTTAGCCGGTGAATATATAATAGCTGCTGCTCAGCGGCTCGACAGAAAACACACTCAAAAACTCGCGAGCGATCGCTATGAAGGTTGCGGGTGTGCCCACCAGCGCCAACTATCGGCCAGATACCACTCCTGCATGTAAACAAACCCTTCAATTCTTCTCTGTCGACCTTGACTACAAGACGTATCAACTCTCGCTGTATAACCTGGAGTTTTCTCAACATATTTGGTGAAGTACTTCATTTTGGTTTGAGCTTTCGCAGTGCAGGTGTTTTTCCTCAACTTAAACTCTTGAACTCTTTATTGGACAGATTTAATTGTTGATGACTTGGATTGTTTTTTGGACTTTCTTTGACTAATTCAAAATGGCTGACCCTTCACAAGTACCTAGATTTCGTAAGTGTAATGCTAGGGACTGTAATAGGCGTCTTCCAAAGGCATCTCTCGACCCACATACTGTGTGTTCCAATTGTCGGGGTAAAACCTGTCAATTGGGAGATCGGTGTGAGGAATGCGTGGGCCTTTCGAAATTCGATTGGCTCGAATACGATAAGTATGCACGTAGGCTAGAGAGAGATAGGGTAAGGAGGAGTTCCTCTAGGTCAGTAGATTTTTCCTCTCCACATACCCCTGAACCTAATCCTTCCCCTGTAGTGGTTGTACCTAACCCCCCTTCTGGCACTCAGGAACCATCTATGCAAGACATGTTACGTGCTATTCATGCCTTGGGGGAAAGAGTTGAAGCGTTAGCAACTGATTCGTAATCAACTCATGGCTGACGTTAAAGAGCTTAAGTGTCAGAGTGCCACAGCGGAAAATAGTGGGAAAGTGATTAGTGCGCAAAGTGTTGTGAACAGTGTTGCGACCGAGGGTTCGTCTGTTCGTGCCTGTCGTTCACCTAGTCCGAGACCTCTTGCAAGCTCCCAAGCCCAGGGGAGAAGTTATGTCGTACGACTTATGGGTTCGAGAGGCCTTGATCAGCGAACAGACGTTCCCTCTATGGTATCAGGCGTATCTCACCAAGATCGCCCCTACCATAAGACGAGAGAGCCCATTTTCTCCTCGTCTTCCGAAGGCTTTTCGCATAAGAAACCGTGGAGCAAGGTTTCTAGGCCCCTTAAGCGAAAGTCGGTCCCTTCAGGACAGGTCCAGCATCCTGGATGTAGTCATTGGGACAGTTCTGACCCGTTGCAGTCATCGGATGACTGCTCGCCGCCTAAGCAGCAACGTTACACAGGCTCAGAAAGTCTTGGTGTAGGCAAGGTTGTGCCGTCTCAGACGTTAACCCCGTCGTTTACCGCACCCATTCCCGTGGACCCTAAATGGGTTATACTGCAGGACATGCAGACTAAGCTCGCCTCCCTTATGGAAGACTATTCTGCCGATAAGGTTCACGTTGAGCCTAGCCGTTTATCTCATCGAGATCCTGGCCTTCAGCCGCCCAAACGAACCTTTATGCGTCCTGTTGACGTTGGCGTAGCTAAGTCACGTCAGTCACGATATGTAGAGCCTCACTCGATGCGGTCTCGTGTTGATTTTCAGCCGCATTTGGACGTTAGGCCACTTACTAATGCTCCTGTTGACGTTCAGGACGTTCGCCAACCATCGGAGTTGACTTGTTTTGACGCTGAGCGTCAACCACCGCAGTCTAGAGTTGTTTTGACTGCTCAGACTAGGCAGTCAAAACAGTCTCGAGTGGACGCCGAGCGTCCTCACGCACCTGTTGTTGTTGACAGTTCACAGACTGTTAAGCAGTTACATGACGTTGCGTCCTGGTCCGCTACTAATGCACCAGTGCGTGTGGACGCTGCGTGTCAAGCATTGCCAACCCCTTTGCTTGTTTCTCAGCAGTTGTCAGATGAGGATCCTTCAGATGAGGACGTTGCTGACCCTCAGCATGATGATCATCCTTCGGATGTAGACGAACCCAGAACAGTTCCTCCATCAATGGACTTTAAGAAATTCATGTTAATTTTTAAGGAATTGTTTCCCGATCACTTCGTCGCTGTTGCTCCTCGTTCGCCGCCGTCTGAGTTTGTTCTAGGCGTACCTGCTAACATGCCAGCCTTTACAAAACTTGTGCTCTCTCGCTCTTCCAAGAGAGCTTTACGGCTTTTAGGCGACTGGTTGGAAACCAAGAGGAGTTTGGGGAAGACGGCCTTTGCCTTCCCTCCGTCTAAACTCTCGTCTAGATCGAGCGTCTGGTATGCCACGGGAGAAGTTCTCGGCTTGGGAGTCCCTGCCTCTGCCCAGGGCGACTTCTCAAGCCTTGTAGACTCTCCCCGCCGCCTAGCCATGAGACGCTCGAAGATTAGTTGGTCCTCCTCGGACCTTGACCATCTGCTGAAAGGCATTTACAGAGCCTTTGAAGTTTTCAACTTCCTTGACTGGTGTTTGGGAGCCTTAAGTAGGAAAATCTCATCGGCTGATAGAGATGTCTCCTTACTGATTATGTCCTGTATGGATAAAGCCATCCGCGATGGTTCCAATGAGCTCTCCTCCTCTTTTACGTCGGGAGTCCTAAAGAAGCGAGAGTCCCTTTGCTCTTTTCTTTTGGCAGGAGTTACTCCCTGTCAGAGATCTGAACTGCTCTTTGCTCCCTTATCAAAGTTTTTGTTCCCGCAACAATTGGTTAAGGACATAGCTTCTTCACTCGTGCAGAAGGACACCCATGACTTGGTTGCGTCCTCTGCTCGCAAAGGGACTCCTTCGACATCCTTTTCTGCAAGACCTAGGATAGACACTCCGGCGTCCAGATTTATTCCGCCCTTTCGTGGCAGAGCTCCCAGCAGGGGAAGTACTCGTGCCGAGGGAAAGAGAGGAAAGAAGAGAGGAGCCAAGTCCTCACGTGGCAGAGTCTGACTGCCCGCAGCCTCAGACAGCAGTAGGAGCCAGACTGAAGAACTTCTGGCAAGCCTGGGAGAAGAGGGGCGCAGACCAACAATCTGTGAGGTTGCTCAGAGAGGGGTACAAAATTCCATTTGTACGCAAACCTCCTCTAGCGACTTCCCCCATCGACCTCTCTCCCAGGTACCGAGAGGAGTCAAAGAGACAAGCCCTGAACCTAGAAGTGTCTCTTTTGCTAGAGAAGGGAGCGGTGGTGAAAGTCTCGGACCTTCAATCACCGGGGTTTTACAACCGTCTCTTCCTAGTACCGAAGAAGACAGGAGGTTGGAGACCGGTGCTAGACGTCAGTGCACTCAACGTCTTTGTTACGAAGTCAAAGTTCACTATGGAGATCACGAAATCAGTCTTAGCAGCGGTCAGGAAGGGAGACTGGATGGTCTCTCTCGACCTAAGAGACGCATACTTCCACATCCCCATACACCCAGATTCCCAACCTTTTCTGACGTTTGTTTTCAACAATGTGGTATACCAGTTTCGGGCCCTGTGCTTTGGCCTAAGTCCTGCTCCTCTCGTGTTTACAAGGCTTATGAGGAATGTAGCAAAATTCCTCCATTTATCGGGAATCCGAGCCTCCCTGTACTTGGACGACTGGCTTCTCAGAGCCTCGTCCAGTCATCGCTGTCTGCAGGATCTTCATTGGACATTGGATCTGACCAAGGAATTGGGACTTTTGGTCAACCTAGAAAAGTCCCAGCTGATTCCATCCCAAACTATACTGTATTTAGGGATGGAGATTCGCTGTCCAGTTTTTCGGGCTTTTCCGTCTGCCCCCCGAATAGAGCAAGCCCTGCTCAAAGTCCAACTGATGTTGAAGAGAGAACGATGCTCAGTCAGGAATTGGATGAGTCTAGTAGGAACTCTATCATCCCTGGAGCAGTTTGTCTCGCTAGGAAGGCTACACCTTCGACCTCTCCAGTTCCATCTAGCTTTTCACTGGAAAAAGGACAAGACGTTAGAGACGGTCTCAATCCCGATCTCCGAACCAGTAAAGGCATGCCTGAATTGGTGGAACGACAATATCAGTCTGAGAGAGGGACTTTCCCTAGCAGTTCAGAACCCAAACCACGTACTATTCTCAGACGCGTCGGATTTGGGTTGGGGTGCGACCCTGGACGGTCGGGAATGCTCAGGTCTGTGGACCTCAAGTCAGAGGAGCATGCACATCAACGGCAAGGAGCTTTTGGCAGTCCACCTGGCCTTGATGAACTTCGAGAGTCTCCTTCGAAACAAAGTGGTAGAGATCAACTCCGACAATACCACAGCCTTGGCATACATTTCCAAGCAAGGAGGCACCCACTCCCTGACGCTGTACGAGATCGCAAGGGACCTGCTCATTTGGTCAAGAGATCGAGGCATCTCCCTGTTAACGAGGTTTATCCAGGGCGACTTGAACGTCTTAGCAGACTGCCTCAGTCGGAGGGGTCAGGTAATTCCTACGGAATGGACCCTCCACAAGGACGTGTGCAAGAGTCTTTGGGCGACTTGGGGTCAACCCACCATAGACCTCTTTGCAACCTCGATGACCAAGAGACTTCCAATCTATTGCTCTCCAGTCCCAGACCCAGCAGCAATACACATAGACGCATTTCTTCTAGATTGGTCTCATCTGGACCTATATGCATTCCCACCATTCAAGATTGTCAACAAGGTACTGCAGAAGTTCGCCTCTCACGAAGGGACAAGGTTGACGTTAGTTGCTCCCCTCTGGCCCGCGAGAGAATGGTTCACCGAGGTACTTCGATGGCTGGTAGACTTTCCAAGGAGTCTTCCTCTAAGAGTAGATCTGTTACGTCAGCCCCACGTAAAGAATGTACACCAAAGCCTCCCCGCTCTTCGTCTGACTGCCTTCAGACTATCGAAAGACTCTCAAGAGCTCGAGGCTTTTCGAAGGAGGCAGCCAGTGCGATTGCAAGAGCGAGGAGAGCTTCTACCATTAGAGTATACCCGTCGAAGTGGGAAGTCTTCCGAGACTGGTGCAAGTCAGCATCTGTATCCTCGTCCAGTACCTCTGTAGCCCAAATCGCTGATTTTCTCTTACACCTGAGAAAAGTTCGCTCCCTTTCAGCTACCACGATCAAGGGCTACAGGAGCATGTTGGCTTCGGTCTTTCGGCATAGAGGCTTAGATCTTTCCAACAATAAAGATCTACAAGATCTCCTTAAGTCTTTTGAAACCTCTAAGGAACGTCGTTTGGCTACTCCTGGATGGAACTTAGACGTGGTCCTAAGGTTCCTCATGTCAGACAGGTTTGAGCCATTACATTCAGCCTCCCTGAAGGATCTCACTCTTAAGACTCTTTTCCTGGTGTGCTTGGCCTCGGCTAAAAGAGTCAGTGAACTTCATGCCTTCAGTAAGAACATTGGCTTTTCTACAGAAAAAGCCACTTGTTCTCTTCAACTTGGTTTCCTGGCCAAAAATGAACTGCCTTCTCGTCCTTGGCCTAAATCTTTTGATATTCCTTGCTTATCAGAGATCGTAGGCAACGAACTGGAAAGAGTGTTATGTCCCGTTAGAGCTCTTAAGTTCTATTTAGCTCGTACTAAGCCATTACGAGGTAAATCTGAAGCGTTATGGTGTTCGGTTAAGAAACCATCCTTACCTATGTCAAAGAATGCTTTGTCATATTTTATCAGATTTTTAATACGAGAAGCTCATTCCCACTTGAATGAGGAAGACCAATCTTTGCTTAAGGTTAAGATGCACGAAATTAGAGCTATAGCAACCTCCGTGGCCTTCAAGCAAAATAGATCTCTGCAAAGTATCATGGACGCGACTTTTTGGAGAAGCAAGTCAGTGTTCGCGTCATTTTACTTGAAAGATGTCCAGACTCTTTACGAGGACTGCTACACACTGGGTCCATTCGTTGCAGCGAGTGCAGTAGTGGGTGAGGGTTCTACCACTACACTTCCCTAATTCCAATATCCTTTTTAATCTGTCTCTTGAAATGTTTTTAATATTGTTTTTTTATGGGTTGTACGGAAGGCTAAGAAGCCTTTCGCATCCTGGTTGATTTGGCGGGTGGTCAAAGTCATTTCTTGAGAGCGCCCAGATTAGGGGTTTGATGAGGTCCTGTTAGTATGGGTTGCAACCCTTCATACTTCAGCTCCTGGGAGTCTTTCAGCATCCTAAGAGGATCGCTGGGCTTCGTGAGGAAGACAGACTTACAAGGCAGAGTAATCGTCTAAGTCAACTTCCTTACCAGGTACCTATATATTTTGGTTTTGTTATATTGATAACTGTCAAAAACTCTTAGCATATAGGCTGTAAATTTAATTAACTCTGGTCTCTACCCACCGCCTTGGGTGTGAATCAGCTATTATATATTCACCGGCTAAGTTAAATATTTAAAAATGATATTTTAATTATAAAATAAATTTTTGAATATACTTACCCGGTGAATATATAAATTAAAGGCCCTCCCTTCCTCCCCAATAGAGACGCAGCGGGACGAGAAGAATTGAAGGGTTTGTTTACATGCAGGAGTGGTATCTGGCCGATAGTTGGCGCTGGTGGGCACACCCGCAACCTTCATAGCGATCGCTCGCGAGTTTTTGAGTGTGTTTTCTGTCGAGCCGCTGAGCAGCAGCTATTATATATTCACCGGGTAAGTATATTCAAAAATTTATTTTATAATTAAAATATCATTTTTATTGACACTCTACCTTAGAGACAGGCCAGCGCAGGTGTAGGAATTGCTACGCAGGAGGAAACGGAAGATCAGCGAGGAGGTAGAGACGGCGACTGCGTTAACTTACCGTAACTTACTCTAACTTACACTACGTGAACTTTAACCTAACTTAGCTTATTTTTTTTTTTTCAATTTTATATTTTATATTTTTTAAATATTAAACTTAGCCGGTGAATATATAAATAGCTGACGTCTCCGACGGTCGACAGATTCCAAAAACTCGCGAGCGATCGCCATGAATGCTGCCGGGTGTGCCCACCAGCGCCGACTATCGGCCAGATACCGCATATACTTCTCAACCAAACCAGTTCTTCTCTGTCGGTGTTAAAGACAACACTGGTTTCGCTCGCGCTTGACCTCGAGTTTTCTACCGATTGGTGAAGTACTTGGTTTTGGTTTTATTGCTTTCGCCGTGTTGGATTATTCAATACTATCTTCAAAAGAAATGCTTTTGAAAGGAGAGGAAAAGTTTTTGCCCTTGCTTTTTTAATCTCGCTCTGGTTTTTCCATAGAGAAAAGATGGCCGACCCTTCCCTCAGTGTACGGAAGTGTGTTAAAAGGTTTTAGTAATTATTTTATCAATTTATAAATTATTGTTGATATTTATAAATTTACCTCTATATATTTTATATCTCACCCGCCTTTATTAGGCCTCTTCGATTAGCTTTCCATTTATACTAAACACCGAGATAAATTTTATGTTTTTGTTTATAAGCGGCCTTTACCTATTCTTTGTAGGCGGTCCTGGCTTGGAAAACGAAGTTAAACAACGTTGAGCCCATTCAACTTTTATTTTTTAAATATTAAACTTAGCCGGTGAATATATAATAGCTGACGTCTCCGGCGGCTCGACAGAAAAACACAAAAACTCGCGAGCGATCGCTATGAAGGTTGCGGGTGTGCCCACCAGCGCCAACTATCGGCCAGATACCGCATATACATGTAAACAGCTCCAGTTCTTCTCTGTTGGTCTTGTCGACAAGTTGTTCCATTACTCGCTGTTAACCTGGTGTTTTTCAACAGTCTTGGTGAAGTACTTCTTTTTGGTTTTGAGCTTTCGCAGTGCAGGTGTTTTTATTTTCAATTTAAACTCTTGAACTCTTTTTTGGATAGATTTAATTGTTGATGACTTTGGATTGTTTTTGGACTTTCTTTGACTTTTCAAAATGGCTGACCCTTCTTTAATTCCTAAATTTCGTAAATGTAATGCTAGGGATTGTAACAAACTTCTTCCAAAGGCCTCTCTCGACCCACATACTGTGTGTTCTAATTGTCGGGGTAAAACCTGTCAATTAGGAGATCGGTGTGATGAGTGCGTGGTACTTTCGGAATTCGACTGGCTAGAGTTTGATAAGTATTCTCGTAAGCTAGAGAGAGATAGGGTGAGGAGAAGTTCCTCTAGATCATTAGAATTTTCCTCCTCCCATGCCCCTGAACCTAATCCTTCCCCAGTAGTAGTTGTGCCTGAACCTTCTACTAGCACTCATGAACCATCAATGCGGGATATGTTACGTGCCATTCAAGCTTTGGGCGAGAGAGTTGAATCGTTAGCTACGGACCGTAATCAACTCATGGCGGATGTAAAAGAGTTAAAGTGTCAGAGTGCCACATTAGAAAATCGTGGGGATAAAGTGATTAGTGCGCAAAGTGTTATCAGTGTTGCGACCGAGGGTTCGTCTGTTCGTGCCTGTCGTTCGCCTAGTCCGAGACCTCTTGCAAGCTCCCATGCCCCAGGGAGAAGTAATGTCGTAGGACTTATGGGTTCGAGAGGCTTTAACCAACGAACAGACGTTCCCTCTATGGTTTCGGGCGTGTCTCGTCAAGACCGCCCCTACCATAAGACGAGCGAGGCGGTTTTCTCCTCGTCATCCGAAGGCTTCTCGCGTAAGAAACCATGGAGCAAGGTTTCGAGACCCTTAAAGCGAAAGTCAGTCCCTTCAGGACAGGTCCAGCGTCCTGGTTGTAGCCATTGGGACAGCTCTGACCCTGTGCAGTCATCGGAAGACTGCTCGCCGCCTAAACAGAAGCGTAACACAGGCTCCGAGAGTCTTAGTGTAGGCAATGTTTTGCAGTCACAGACGTTACTCTCGTCTCGAACCGCACCCACTCCCGTTGATCCTAAATGGGTTGTACTGCAAGATATGCAGAATAAGCTTGCCTCTCTTATGGAGGATTATACTGCTGAGCAGGTTCACGATGATCCTCGCCGTTTAGCTGATCGAGATCCTGGCCATCAGCCGCCCAAACGAGCCTTTGCTCGTCCTGTTGACGTTGACGTTACAAAGTCACGTCAGTCACGTGACGTAGAGCCTCACTCGATGCAGTCCCGTGTTGACTTTCAGCCGCTTGTGGACGTTCAGCCGCTACCGCATGCTCGTGTTGACGTTCAGGACGTTCGCCAACCAGCGAAGTTGACTTGTTTTGACATTGAGTGTCAAGCCCCGCAGTCAAGAGTTGTTTTGACTGCTCAGTCTAGGCAGTCAAGGCAGTCTCGAGTTGACGTCGAGCGTCCTCGCGCTCCTGTTGTTGTTGCTAGTCAGTCCGTTAAGCAGTTACATGACGTAGCGTCCTGGACTGCTACTGATGCTCCTGTGCGTGTGGACTCTGCTTGTCAAGCATTGCCACCAAGGCAGGTCTCTCCCTTGCTTGAGACTCATCAGTTGTCGGACGAGGTTCCTTCAGATGAGGACGTTGCTGATCCTCATCCTGATGATAATCCTTAGGACGTTTTGTCAGATGTAGAAGAACCTAAGGCTGTTCAACCTTCGATGGATTTTAAGAAGATCATGATGATTTTCAAGGATCTTTTTCCAGATCATTTTGTTGCTGTTGCTCCTCGTTCGCCTCCGTCTGAGTTTGCTCTACGCTTAGCTGCTACCAAGCCTGCCTTTACTAAGCTAGTGCTTTCTCGCTCTTCTAAGAGGGCTTTACGTCTTCTAGGCGACTGGTTGGATACCAGGAGGAGTTTGGGGAAGACGGCCTTTGCCTTCCCACCTTCTAAGCTTGCTTCTAGATCGAGCGTCTGGTATGACACGGGAGAAGTTCTCGGCTTGGGAGTCCCTGCCTCTGCCCAGGGTGACTTCTCAAGCCTCGTAGACTCTCCCCGTCGCCTGGCCATGAGACGCTCGAAGATTTGTTGGTCCTCCTCGGACCTTGACCATCTTCTTAAAGGCGTATACAGGGCCTTTGAAGTTTTTAACTTTCTTGATTGGTCTTTAGGAGCATTAAGTAGGAAGATCTCGTCTGCCGACCAAGATGTATCCTTACTTATCATGTCCTGTATGGACAAAGCCATCCGCGATGGCTCCAATGAGCTCGCCTCCACCTTTACGTCGGGAGTCTTGAAGAAGAGAGAAACCCTTTGCTCTTTCCTTTCAGCAGGAGTTACTCCCTGTCAGAGATCGGAACTGCTCTTTGCTCCCTTATCGGCTGCCTTGTTTCCACAACAGCAGGTTAAGGATATAGCTGCTTCGCTTGTGCAGAAGGACACACATGACCTGATGGCGTCCTCTGCTCGCAAGGGAGCTCCTTCTTCATCCTTTGCTGTGAGACCTAGGATCGAGACTCCTGCGTCTAGATTTATCCCGCCCTTTCGTGGCAGAGCTCCCAGGAGGGGAGGCTCTCGTGCCGAGGGAAAGAGAGGTAAGAAGAGAGGAGCCAAGTCCTCCCGTGGCAGAGTCTGACTGCCCACAGCCTCAGACAGCGGTAGGGGCCAGATTGAACAGCTTCTGGCAGGCCTGGGAGAAGAGGGGTGCAGACCAAGAGTCTGTTCTGTTGCTCAAAGAGGGGTACAAAATACCGTTTGTACGCAAACCTCCTCTAGTAACAACTCCCATAGACCTCTCTCCCAGGTACCGAGAGGAGTCAAAGAGACAAGCCCTAAATCAAGAAGTGTCTCTGTTGCTAGAGAAGGGAGCGGTGGTGAAAGTCTCGGACCTTCAATCACCGGGGTTTTACAACCGTCTCTTCCTAGTCCCAAAGCATACAGGAGGTTTGAGGCCAGTGCTAGACGTCAGTGCGCTCAACGTTTTTGTTACGAAAACAAAATTTAAGATGGAGACCACGAAGTCTGTCTTAGCAGCGGTCAGAGAGGGAGACTGGATGGTCTCTCTCGACCTACGAGATGCGTACTTCCACATTTCTATACACCCGGATTCCCAACCGTTTCTGAGGTTTGTTTACAGGAATGTGGTGTACCAGTTTCGAGCCCTGTGCTTTGGCCTCAGTCCTGCTCCTCTCGTGTTTACGAGGCTCATGAGGAATGTGGCAAAATTCCTTCATCTATCGGGAATCCGAGCCTCCCTGTACTTGGACGACTGGCTTCTCAGAACATCGTCCAGTCATCGCTGTCTCCAGGATCTACATTGGACGTTGGGTCTGGCCAAGGAGTTGGGACTTTTGGTCAACTTAGAAAAGTCCCAACTGATCCCATCCCAGACTATTCTATATTTGGGGATGGAGATTCGCAGTCTAGTTTTTCGGGCTTTTCCGTCTGCCACCCGAATAGAACAAGCCCTGCTCAAAGTCCAACTAATGCTGAAGAGAGAACGTTGTTCAGTAAGGAGTTGGATGAGTCTCGTAGGGACCCTCTCATCCCTGGAGCAGTTTGTCTCGCTAGGGAGACTGCACCTTCGGCCTCTCCAGTTCCATTTAGCCTCTCACTGGAACAAGGGCAAGACTTTAGAGACGGTATCAATCCCGGTCTCCGAACCAGTAAAAGCATGCCTGAACTGGTGGGACAGCAACATCAGTCTGAGAGAGGGCCTGTCCCTAGCAGTCAAGAACCCAAACCACGTGTTGTTCTCAGACGCGTCGGATTTGGGTTGGGGTGCGACCCTGGACGGTCGGGAATGCTCGGGTCTGTGGACCTCAGTTCAGAAGAGCATGCACATCAACGGCAAGGAGCTATTAGCAGTCCACTTGGCCTTGATGAATTTCGAGAACATTCTTCGAAACAAAGTGGTAGAGGTCAATTCAGACAACACCACAGCTTTGGCATACATCTCCAAGCAAGGAGGCACTCACTCCCACACGCTGTACGTGATCGCAAGGGACCTCCTCATATGGTAAAAAAATCGAGGCATCTCCCTGTTGACAAGGTTTATCCAGGGGGACTTGAACGTCTTGGCAGACTGTCTCAGTCGGAGGGGTCAGGTGATACCCACGGAATGGACCCTCCACAAGGACGTGTGCAAGAGTCTTTGGGCGACTTGGGGTCAACCCACCATAGACCTCTTTGCCACCTCTTTGACCAAAAGGCTCCCAATCTATTGCTCACCAGTCCCAGATCCAGAGGCGATCCACAGACGCGTTTCTACTGGACTGGTCTCACCAGGACTTGTATGCATTCCCACCATTCAAGATAGTCAACAAGGTACTGCAGAAGTTCGCCTCTCACGAAGGGACAAGGTTTGACGTTTGGTTGCTCCCCTCTGGCCCGCGAGAGAGTGGTTCACCGAGGTACTTCAATGGCTGGTAGACATCCCAAGGAGTCTTCCTCTAAGGGTAGATCTCTTACGTCAGCCCCACGTAAAGGATGTTCATCAAAGCCTCCCCGCGCTTCGTCTGACTGCCTTCAGACTATCGAAAGGACTCTCAAGAGCTCGAGGCTTTTCGAAGGAGGGCAGCCAGTGCGATTGCGAGAGCGAGGAGAGCTTCTACCATCAAAGTATACCAGTCGAAGTGGGAAGTCTTTCGAGACTGGTGCAAGTCAGCATCTGTGTCCTCTTCCAGTACCTCTGTAGCCAAATTGCAGATTTTCTGTTACATCTGAGAAATGTTCGCTCCCTCTCAAGCAACCCACTATTAAGGGCTACAGGAGCATGTTGGCTTCGGTCTTCGACATAGAGGCTGTAGATCTTTCCAACAATAAAGATCTCCAAGATCTCCTTAAGGTCTTTCGAGACCTCTAAGGAACGTCGTATGGCAACTCCTGGATGGAACTTAGACGTGGTCCTAAGGTTCCTGATGTCAGACAGGTTTGAGCCATTACATTCAGCCTCCCTGAAGGATCTCACCCTCAAGACGCTTTTCCTAGTGTGCTTGGCTTCGGCTAAAAGGGTCAGTGAAATTCATGCCTTCAGTAAGAACATCGGCTTTTCCACAGATAAAGCCACATGTTCACTTCAACTTGGTTTCCTGGCCAAAAATGAACTGCCTTCTCGTCCTTGGCCTAAGTCATTTGATATACCTTGCCTGTCAGAGATCGTAGGCAACGAACTTGAAAGAGTACTGTGTCCAGTTAGAGCTCTTAAGTTCTACTTAGCTCGTACTAAGTCCTTACGAGGTGGATCTAAGGCCTTATGGTGCTCAGTTAAGAAGCCATCATTACCTATGTCAAAGAATGCTTTGTCATATTTTATCAGATTTTTAATCCGAGAGGCTCATTCTCACTTGAATGAAACAGACCGATGCTTGCTTAAAGTTAAGACACACGAAGTAAGAGCTATAGCAACTTCCGTGGCCTTTAAGCAAAATAGATCTCTGCGAAGTATAATGGACGCGACCTTTTGGAGAAGCAAGTCGGTATTCGCGTCATTTTACTTAAAAGATGTCCAGACTCTTTATGAGGACTGCTACACACTGGGTCCATTCGTTGCAGCGAGTGCAGTAGTGGGTGAGGGTTCTACCACTATACATTCCCTTAATTCCAATATCCTTTTAATCTGTCTCTTGAAATGTTTTTAATCTTGTTTTTGGGTTGTACGGAAGGCTAAGAGAAGCCTTTCGCATCCTGGTTGATTTGGGCGGGTGGTCAAATGTCATTTCTTGAGAGCGCCCAGATTAGGGGTTTGATGAGGTCCTGTTGTATGGGTTGCAGCCCTTGATACTTCAGCTCCTGGGAGTCTTTCAGGCATCCTAAGAGGATGGCTGGGCTTCGTGAGGAAGACAAGACTAACAAGGCAGAGTATCGTCAAAGTCATCTTCCTTACCAGGTACCTATATATATTTGGGTTTTGTTATGATATAACTGTCAAAAACTCTAAGCATATACGCTGTAAACTGTATTAATACTGGTCTCTACCCACCACCATGGGTTGTGAATCAGCTATTATATATTCACCGGCTAAGTTTAATATTAAAAATGATATTTTGATTATAAAATAAATTTTTGAATATACTTACCCGGTGAATATATAAATTAAAGGCCCCCCCCTTCCTCCCCGATAGAGACCCAGTGGGATGAGAAGAACTGGAGCTGTTTACATGTATATGCGGTATCTGGCCGATAGTTGGCGCTGGTGGGCACACCCGCAACCTTCATAGCGATCGCTCGCGAGTTTTTGTGTTTTTCTGTCGAGCCGCCGGAGACGTCAGCTATTATTATATTCACCGGGTAAGTATATTAAAAAAATTTATTTTATAATCAAAATATCATTTTGTTTAGATAAAACAGTTGCTCTGTATGAGTGATAAGATGAATATTTTTAGAAATATTTTATGAAATTTATTCTTTGAATAGTCCTTCGTGCTGTTTTTCAAAGATGAACTAACGTTTGGTTTATTTATGCTACGCAGTTTGCGCTCTATCGTTACGATAGAGAAAGAGAGAATCACGGTTTCACTTTGCAGAAAGAGTAAATGGATTTTGACGTTTTGTTCATTCTTCTTCAAACTGAAGTTTTTTTAGATACTAATCTAAAGGAACATGTTAATTTTCAATTTCTTAGTTCTTTCAGTTTTTTCCTTTAGTCAAATAACCTGTTATTGACGAAGAGTGAGTGAGCCATTCTCTTGTGAGTGACAGGAGAGAGAGAGAGAGAGAGAGAGAGAGAGAAGAGAGAGAGAGAGAGAGAGAGAGAGAGAGAGAGAGAGAAAGAGAGAACGATCCGATCTTTATTCTCGTCCCAAGTCTTTGTACAAGGAGTTGGGAGCGACTAACGTTGTTCTCTGATTCAGATTTTTACTCTCGTCCCAAGTCTCTGTACGGGGAGAGAGGATAAAAAGTTTTAGTTTTTATTCTCATCCCAAGGCACTGTACGGTGAGAGATTGAAACGTAGTCCTTAGTGAACTAGTTTTTAGTCTCAGCCCCAGTCACTGATCTTTTTAACTTTATATATTTCCGTTTTATTCGATATATATGTATATGTTTATTGATTTTTGCATGTGTGTTTCATTTTGTACTAATGTGCTTACATTATACGACTTATTTCGCAATTCTAACCTTTTGATTTAAGGGAGAATTGCGTGCTTCAGGTAGAAATCAGCTTTATTCATGTCTAATGTGAAATTATTAAAAAATGCGATATCAGTGAAGAAAGTGCAAAAAACATGTTCTGTGTTGCGGAGGGTTCGTGTGTTCGTGCTTGTCGCTTGCCTAGTCCGAGACCTCTTTCAGGCTCCCCTGCACCAGGGAGAAGGAATGTCGTACGACCTAAGGGAGTGAGAAGTGTAAACCAACGAACAGACGTTCCCTCAAAGGGTATCAGACGTTGCTCGTCAAGCACGTCCTTGCCTTAAGACAGGAGAGACGAAGTTTTCTCCTCGTCTTCCGATGATTCGTCTCTTTAAAAGCCTGGGCGTAAGGTTTCGAGACGGTTTGAAACGTTTATTAGTTCCTTCAGAACAGTTCAACGTCCTAGCAGTAGTCATCATGAGAGTCCCGTTCATAGCGATGACGTTCATGTACAGACGTTTCTGCCTCAGACTCGACGTGACGTTGAGCGGTAGACACCGTAGACACAACGTGACGTCGAGTGTCAGTCACCGTAGTCACGATATAGCATCGATCAGCAGTCACCGCTGTTACTACGTGACGTTTTGAACGTCAGCCACCGCAGTCACAGGTTGATCCGAAGTTAAGTGTTTTGCAAGATATGCTGTTTAAAGCTTTCTTCTTTAATAGAAGCTTACGATCCTGTTCCTGTGCGAAAGGATCCTTTGCTTTTTGTACGTCACGGTTCTGGGATTCGTGATTCAGGTCTTCAACCTTCTAAACGAGCTTTGTTACGCCACGCTGACGTTATCCCCTAGTGACAGCTTTACTGTTAAACGAGATGCGGAGCATAAATCTCGATGTAACTTTGATCGCTGTTGAACGTCAGCCACCGCAGTCCGACAGCGTGACGTTGAGCTGCAGACACCGCAGACACGACGTGACGTTGAGCGGTAGACACCGTAGACATGACGTGACGTCGAGGGTCAGTCATCGTAGTCACGATTAGCATCGAACAGCAGTCACCGCTGTTACTACGGGTCGTTTGAACGTCAGTTTACTTCTGTCACGACGTGTAGTAGAATAACAGTCTCTGCAGTCACAACGTGACATCGGACCCTCCAACTTTAACTTCTGTTCCTATACAAGTTGATGTAGCCTGTCAGGCTTTGCCTTCACGTCATTCTGAATATAAATCCCTTCTCTCGCAAGACTTTAGATTTATCAGATGATGTGCCTTCTGAAGAAGTTGATGACCCCCTTTCAACTAATGTACCTTTGGGGAGTCATTCAGAAGAGGAGTATCCTAGGGTGGTCCAGCAATCCCTTGTTTTATAATTATGAATTTCTTTAGTGAAATTTTGTCCTACTCGTTTTGTAACGGCTGCTCCGCCGTCTGAGTTTACTCTTGGCAATGACTTCTTCGACTCCTACATTTACGAAGTCAGTTCTCTCTTGTTCTTCCAAGAGAGCCATGCTCTTACTGGGAGACTGGTTGGAATCCAGGAGAGTTTAGGAAAGTCTGCTTTTGCTTTTCCTCCCTTCTTAATTAGCTTCTCGCTCGAGCGTCTGGTGTGACACAGGAGAAGTTCTCGGTTGGGGAGTACCTGCCTCTGCCCAGGGAGACTTCTTAAGCCTAGTGAACTCTCCTCGTCGTCTAGCCATGAGACGCTCCAAGATTTTATGTCTGCTTCCAGAGCTAGACCCATCTCCTGTTAGGAGTTTTTTCGAGCGTTTGAAGTATTTATTTGTTGGATTGGTCCCTGGGAGCCTTAAGTAAGAAGGTCTCTCCAGCTGTCAATGTATTGCTGTACAATTATGTCATGGCATGAACAAGGCTATCAGGGATGGCTCCAATGATCTGGCAGCCACGTTCACTGCAGGAGTACTTAAGATGTAAGTGCGCTCAATGTGTTCATTGTCAAGACAAAGTTCACGATGAAGACTACCAATCTGTCTTGGCAGCATTAAGGGAAGGCAACTGGATGGTCTCTCTCGACCTTCAGGATGCATTCTTCCACATCCCGATTCATCCAAACTTTCAACAACATCTGAGTTTGTGGACGGGAAAGTAGTGTACCAATTTCGAGCACTGTGCTTCGGCCTCATTCCTGCTCCTCTTGTTTTTACAAGGCTCTTGTAAAATGTAGCAAGCTTTCTACATTTTTTTGAGGATCAGAGCCTCCCTTTATTTTAACGACTGGCTAATCAGGGCTCGTCATTAAATCGCTGTCTGGAGAGCCTGCTAATCCCTTCTTTAAATTTTAAT